>NC_044263.1:9842658-10027658 GCF_003957555.1 Calypte anna
TTTGTAAATAAGAAAGGATTCAAGATCAAATTTGAAATTTTAAAAAATGTTTGTCATCTTCTCTAAACAATGTGTGCTTTCATCAGATTGAGTTCCCATCCTGAGCTGCTCTGACCCCCTTCTGAGATGGCTCAGCTTCTCTGGTTTTTGGGATTTGGAGGTGTTCAGCATGCCTGGAGGAAGGCTGAGCACCAGCAGGTTCAGGTTTTCCAAAATCTCCAGAGGAACATATGCTTTTAATATTCAGATGGAAAATAACCATCCATAACCTGGCTGACCCCAACAGTGCAGATAGAACCTTATTTTGCTTCTCAAACTTACTGTACAGAATAGAAACTACTTCAGTTTTATTGGGGAAGTGTCCTCTCTGCATTACGTGCTGCTTAGCTGGAGCCTCCTTAGGGGGGAAGTTAATAAACATTGCTTTTTGTCACTAGTGATCTAACAAGAGGAATGCTGAGGCTGAATGTGAACACTGCTGAATTTGGGAATGCCAGAACTGAGGTTACATGGCACTTCTTGCATCTATTTCTAGGCTTAGTTTCTATGGCTTAGTTTCTTAGTTTCTAGGCTTATTTCTATGCTGGTTTTCTGCAGGTTCTGCCTCGTTTTGTGTGTAGGATTCTGTCTCTTCTGGGGTTGCACTGGGCATAAGTGGTGACAAAAACTTTGTAAGGTCTCCCCCTTGTTTCTTCCCTATGTGGAAAAATGTTTAGTCAGCAAGGCAAGGTTTTTTGTGGCAGCAGCAGGTAAGTGTTACCTTAAAGCATGAAACTGTCTTGGCTCTTGCCCAGGAGCTCAGGGGGATGGTGGTTACCCCATCCTAACCAAGGTTTTACAGAACTGATTCCCTTCTGTGCACCTGAGTTGGCATCAGAGGATCTGGCACTTAACCAGATCTGTGCTCTGGGTGTAAGGAATCATGGGGTGACCTGGGTTGGAAGGGACCTGTAAGGATCATCTGCTCCATCCCCCATGGCAAACTGGGGAATACAGAATCACAGAGGTTGGCCAAGTCCTTTCAGATCACTGTGTCCACTCATAAACCTAGCACTGCAAAGTCCACTGCTAAACCATGGCCCTGAAATATATGAAAAAATGTGAAATACTATTTGGAAGGACAGATGAGGTTTGGTTTGCATGTGTTTTTTTACAAGGATCTTCAAATCCTCTTTTATGGGGCATCCAAAATAAACTGTTAATTTTCTTATTTTTTTTTTTCCTTCTGACTTGGGTGATAGTGTTTCATCTCCCAAGGAAGCTGTCAAAATCCGAATACACTCATATTAACTGTCAGGAGAACCACCTTTGGAAGGTCTGGGAGGAACCTTTAAACTCTTCAGAGCAGAGCTGGGGCTGCATACAGTCCCTAAAGAGCACAACCTTGTGCTGGGTAATGAGGATAAAACAAAATATTTCATGTCTCTCCAGTAAACTCTGCCTGTGCTGCCTGATGGAGTGGTGTGAAGTCCAGTGAGTTTGCATGGGACTGAAAAATGTATCTACACAAAGCAGTGCTGTGTGTAGCTTTTCCTGAGCTTGTAAGTCTCTGATTTTGCTGTTTCAGTGTTTTCTTGATCTGTAAAATTCTTAAAACTGATAAAAGCAATAAAGCTGCTGCAGCCTGGATCTGTCTCCCAGGCTGGGTTAGGCTGAGAACACCTCCCCAGGGACCTCTCATGGGCTGGGAGGGTAATTTCCCTGGTGTTGGGTGATGGGGAGCAGCATGAGAAGTGTGAGATGTCTTGGCTCTGGGCTTCCCAGGCAGCTGCTGACAGCAGAGGTAAGAACAAGGCACACGAGCATCTCTGTGCTCCTTGCAGCCTGGGCTGGCTTTCTGGCAGTCAAACTCTGGGACAGCAAAATGCACTTCCCTGGGAGTCCTGATGAGATGAGAAGTCTGCTGTGGCTCTCATCTAAGTCCTTGCTTTAAGAGTCAGTTGTGTCAAGTGAGTTTGGACTGTGGCAGAGCTTTATGAGCAGGGCAGAAGAACTTAAGTGTCAACATTTTAACTTAAGGATGGCTTTGATGCTGTCCTGACAGACTTTGTTGTAGGCAGTCAATGGAAGCATGTGTTCAAGTGACCAATCTGCAAGAGATGTGGTGTTGCTGGGGTAATTACACTCAGAAATTAAGAAGTAGCCATTCATAGGTGGGAGCAGGTCTGTCTGACTGCTCAGCAGTATTAAGGACATGGATGCTGAAGTACTTGGGGTGCTTACTCACCTCCTGTGTATTCCCAAGGTAGGTAGGGCTGCAGCTGTGTTGGGGGCAATGCTGGAAGTTGTTCAACCCAGCTTGAGAAGCTAGGGTGAAATTCAGCAGGGCAGTCTGCAAGGGGTGACTCTTTGGTGGGGTTTAATCAAATTAAAGTTGACTGTAGTGTAAAGGGTCAGCATTTAATGCTCTGTACAAACCAGTGTTGTTTGGGGGGGGTGTGATCATTCAGGATGCTTTGCACTGAGCTGGGGACAACGTGCAGGCTGGGCCAGGATTCTTCCAAGGATTCTTCCAAGGTACCATGGACCTGGGCTTGGTCAAAGTGTGGGTGGAAAGGGTGAGGTGTGAGCTGCCAGAAAAGATGAAGTGCTGGGGTAGAGAAGGCTGAGATGGGGACATCCAGGGCTCCTGAAGAATGAAACAAGTTGGTCTGGGAAGGCAAGGAGAAGGGGTTTGGTAATGGGGTTGAGTTGAGTTGGACAGGAGCAGGAAAATCCTTCCAAGAGCAGTGAAATGGTCTGTGGCAGGGGGCTGGGAAGTCACTGTCCTGGCACATCTTTAAGAATGTGTTTTGTTCTGCCAGCTCGAGCTGAGTTGGGAGCAGGAGGGGAACCAGACAACTTCTTGTGTTCTGATCTTCAGCTCTGTGTTTCCTTTCTCTTCTATAACTTGTCTGCCTTCAGACTCCTTGTTTTGCTGCTGTTATTGAGCTGGTCTTTTAATTTCCCCTTTTGAATGTCTAATCCTCACTTTTGAAACCACTCATCAGTATTTCAGCTTTCTTTCTCCGCTAGTTCCTCCTCTGGGTTCTTTTTTATCTCTTTTGTATGTCTCAATGTGACTGCATTGGGGCAGTGCAGCTCCTGAGGCCCCTGGAGAGTCCTGCCATGGGAAAACAGCATTGTTCTGGAATGGCTGAGATGTTTGGAAAAATTCATCTGGAAGCAGACATGCAAGTTGGGAACACTGAGCCTGAGTTGTTGAAGTTTTTGATCAGTTTAAGCAACCAAAAATAGGACCTTCTCAGGGGGAGCATCCAGTGGCCTTAATGATGGGTCCTGCTGCTGAGCCTGGCTCTGTATTTCTGTTCTGCTCCATGCACACACAGTGCTGCCAGGTGAGACTTTTCCTTTTAGTATTCTTATTTTTTTAAATTTATTTATTTTTACAGCTTGATGCAGAGCTCACAGCCAGGCAAACCAGCAAGGCACAACCTGGATGGGGATGACAGTGTTGCACTTCTGCAATCTGCCTGGGCTCCTCCGTATTCACACTTACCCACAATGAGCCTGTCTGGCCTCTTGGCACCATCAGCGTTTTTCCTTGAATAGTTCAAGCCGTAAAATAACTGTTCAACATTTGTCTTCTCAATTATGTGGATTTTTCCACAGTTAGTCAATCCCTACCTCACCCACACCATGGTGGGGAGGAGGGGAAGCTGTCTTCCTTCATCTGTCTTCAACGGTGATCAGAAATGCTGGAGAAATTACTGCTGAGAAAAAAAAATGAGTTTCTGACTTCTTTTTTTTGTTGTTTTTTTTCAAAGCCATTCTGGATTTCTCAATAAGAATTATGATCTTAAACATCTTGTTTAAGTCTCCTCTTTAGCTTTCTAGCTGGGCTTATGGAGAGCTCTAGTTACAGATCAAAACTCCAATTTTTAACAGAAGAGTTGTTTTCCCCATCTGCTTCTTCAGCCATTTGATTTAAACATTTGAAAAAGAAAACAAAAGCTAGCTGTAATTGTAGGTATTTCAACACTGATTTTTTGGGGTGTTAATTTAGCTTTTCCCCCTGTTCAAAACTCTCAAACAGAGACCAGAAAGGGGGTTTCTTTTCCCAGCTTGCTTAGGGTGTCTGTCGTGCATCGTAAAGAAGCACAAAGGCACAAACCCAGCCTGTTCTTTACAGCTCCTTTTTGGTAAAGCCCATCCCTGTTGGGGAGCAGCTGAAATCAGGGATCCTGACCTTACAGGCACTGCTAACAGCAAGGAAAGGCAGGAAATAAATTGTCCCCTGCAGAACAGCCTTTGCTGGAAGATCTAGGAAACTCTTGCAGGAGTTTCTGTATAAATTTTCTTTATTTTGCCCTTCTAGATAATACCCCAAGGTACTGCATCTGGCTCATTCACTTTTGAGTGCCATTCCTCTGATTTTTTGGCTGGATCAGGAGAGGCTTTAATTGGATGTTAGAGATGGGGTTCCAGACTCTGTTTGCTCCCTGTGTTCAGTGGGAGTGGGATGTGGCTGCTTCAGCCTTTTCAAATGATCCCTGTCTCTGGGATGTGTCTCTCTCAAGTTTCTTCTTGAATCACTAAGCACCACTTAATCTAAAAATAATGTTTTATTTTTAAATATTTGCTATTTGTGGCAATGCAATGCAGCTTGAGAGTGTGTGCTTTAAGAGACACTGACTTTAGTGCTTCCTCTATCCCTTCCCCTTTCTAGAGGATTTTTTTTTATATTACCATTTAAAGAGGTTGGGGGAAATAGTTGGGTGCTTTATCCCTACATCACTTGATGGTTTGTCTGCCTGGGCATTACTGGGAAGAAGGTGATGCTGAGGCTCTAAGGAAAGTCATGCTTGGTAGGAACCATATGCTCTTGTGTCATGGTGATTTCTGTGAGTGGGCAGTTGGATGCTTAATAGGCTTTTAATAGATTTCCCAGAAAACTTGCAGGGTTGAAACCTGAACAATTACAACACGAGAGAGAATAAAAAAAAACATGTTTCTGGGCATGTTATTGTTGTGAGGTATTGCTGGAATCCAAAGAGTGCTTTGAACTGGATTTACTCACCACCAAGCAGGCTGGTGAGTGCATTCCTGCAGCTTCTCCTGGTTTTCCCATTACCTCTGAGGCTGCTTCCAGCTCATCCCTCCTCCTGTCTTTCCATGGATAAGAGCTGTCTTATCTCTCCTGGTCTCCCAGTCACTGAGATGGAATATCCTGAGAGGGAATATTCTCTGCTGCTGATGTTGTGGGGTACTCTGATGGTGCCTAAAATCACTGGTGCTGACTTGTTCTGCATGAGATGGGTGCCTGCCACAACTCCAATTTTCAAGCAGCATTTGTTGGTTCCCAAAGAGGTTGGAAGCAGTTTGTAGATGGGTGGATTTGTCTTGCAATTTTGAAGTATTAGATATTTTTAAGAAAGTTGAAGTTCCAGTGGTGCTTTTGCCTGTAGGATGTATGGGAGCTGGGGCTTTATGGAGGGGCCTTGGTCTCTTCTGTGTCAGACCTTTTTCTTCAGTGCCAGCTGGATAAGAGTGTGTAAAGGAGTTGGGTTACACTGGTTACACTGGGATGGAGCTGAGGTGGTGGAGTAAGGTACACCAGGGCTCAGCCTTGGAGTTGCAGGGGATTTGAGATCAGGAGAGCCCTTCCTGTAGCCTGGAGGGATTGTATCATAAATATATATATGATATGTGTGTATATATATATATATAGTGAAGGTTTTTGAAGTGTGAGCAGCAGGAGGTGAGAGCCTGGGTGGATTCAGTGAGGAGGAAGCTGATCCCCTCTCTGCCCAGGGGGGGAAATCCCTTCCTTCCAAACTGGTGCTGAGGCTGCTCCAGCCCCACTCCTCTTCCTGAGCAGTCCTGGAACACAGAACTACCTGGGGCATCTCTGCAGAAAACAGTTTCAGTTCTTTGCTTCTGTGCTCTGCAAGAACTAAATGTTACCAATGGAAATGAAAGCAGAATTAGGAGTTTATGGAACAGCTCAGAGCTGTGTTTAAGTCATAATGTGACATGACCATGGGAATCTTTTTAAAATGCTGAAGTTGATGTCTTAAAGCATCCCGAGATCACTTAAAACCAGATAAAATAATTGCACTGTAATCATTGTTCTAAATAAATAAAGCAACTTCCTTGTGCCATGAGTGGAATAAATCTTATGGGCAATGCATTGAAATGTATTTTGTCCCCATGGATCCCAAAATAAATAGGCTGCTAAAGGTATTCCCCTATTTGTGCCATGTTTTGTGCAAAATATTCTTCCTCTCCTGACTCAGTTGCCCTGATGACCTCTGGGTGTGGATGTTGCACCCTGTGAGCTGCTTTGGTTGTTGGGTGTCAAGAACTTGAATAATCCTCCAGAATGAGAGGAGTGGAAGTCTTGGACATGGAAGCAGAAGTGATTCCTCTTCCCTCTTTGTTGGAAACACACTTTTAGCATGAAGGGAGTAAATCACATACTTGAAGAAAGATTCTGTAACACGAATCAGCTGGCATCAAAGTGCAGGGGCACTATCAAAGATGTCTGTTGGCCACATAGTGTGTTTTGTTCTGAAATAACTCCAGTGGTGTTTGATCTCTAAATTTGGTTGGAAACTTCTTTTCATAAAACCAAGTTTTGCTGAAAAAAATGCTGTGTTGAGTCCAGAATCTTTTAGTCTGAAACATCTGGACCTGATGGCCTTTTTCCAAGCTTGGGGCAGGAATTCAAGGGATGCCTTGGTCTGTGATAAAGTGATGGATTTGGCACTGGGATAGGGAGGTCACAGCATTCCCAGGTGTGAAGCAGGATGCCCACTGGGTTGACCTGGGGACCAGAGACTCCAGGGTTCCCCAGGGCTGCTCAGCCAAACCTGCTCATTGATAACCCCTGCCTGTCAGCAGGAATGCTGAAAGGAATACTGGGGACAAATCTGTGGCAATATTTGACACCAACATGGGAAGGACAGAGAGCTCCTTGAATGTGTCCAGAATGCTCAGAGGGCTGAGGGATTGGGGTTGTTCAGCCTGGAGAAGAGGAGGCTCCCAGGTGAGCTCAGAGCAACCTTCCAATACCTGCAGGGGCTACAGGAAAGCTGGGGAAGGGCTTTGGACACGGGGGGGTAGGGAGAGGACAAGGGAAATGGGTGAAAACTTGGAGAGGGGAGATTGAGGTTGGAGATGGGGAAGAAATACTTTAATTTGAGGATGCTGAGCCCCTGATTTCCCTGATTACCCATCCCTGGCAGTGTCCCAGCCCAGGTTGGATGGGGCTTGGAGCACCCTGGGCTGTGGGAGGTGTCCCTGCCCATGGCAGGGGTGGCACTGGGGGATGTTTTGGAAGGTGGATTCTGGCTGTGTCCCTGGGTTCCCCAGTTGCTCTGCAGCAGGGTGAGGGGGTCATGTCACTGTCACTGGGCTTCCACCCAGTGTCTGTAGATAGCATGGAGCTTTGCCAAAGAAAATTAGCAGTGTGAATTGGACTCTGAAGTGGCCTTCCAAAACATGATGTTTGAAATTAATAGAAAATCAGATTAGCTGGGAGGAAAGCTTCCTCCTGGTTGAGCCTAAGGCAGAGATTACTTTTTATGTAATAGTTCCCATTCTAACTAAATATTTTCATTTGGAAACCATTATTTGGAGCAGGCTGCCTTGGATCACCAGGCTGTGGATGGAGAGGAGGTTGGAGCACTGGGCACAACCATGTGCTAATGATCAGAGCTCTGTGAGTCTGGGCTGGATCCTGGCTGCATCTGTGTGGCACTGGGGGTTAATGGTGACCCCTTGGGTTTTTCCTACTGTTTTATGGTATTTGAGCAATCATAGGTAATTGTAGTGGTGCTTAAACTTGAATAGAGCCCACTTAACTTCAGTGTAGTACTTTCCACTAGTTAAGCTGTTGTGACTTCACTTCTTATGGAAAAAAAAAGTCCATTTGATGCTTTGTTACAATAGGAACTATAATCGTTTTGCTTATGGGTAATGTGGGTGGTGTGTTTTCAATGGAAGGAAAATTACTTTCATAGTTGGAGACCACAGGACTTAAGGGAAGGTCTGAGGGTTTGTGTGTAAAATCAATGAATTCCTCCTTTTCTGTTGGAGGCCCACGCCTTCACCCAGGCTGCTTGGTGCTTCCTTTCAGAGCAGAGAGGTGGAATATTCAGTGATGTTGAGCAGGAAGGAGGTAGAAAAGCACTGATAGGAGATCTGCTTCACATCTGAGTACTCTGTTGACTAAAAATTAATTTTAGTAAATGACTCTTAGTAACCCAAGTTCATTGTCATTCCTGAGACTTGTCTCATCCCTCCCCTCCCCAGAAAGCTGTCCTCAGCTTTCTGAAACTTGGTTGCAGAGTTTTCTTGTGCTGGACCAGAACTGGAGACAACAGATTTCACCTGGCAGTTGGTTTTCCATACTGAGCTCTGCATTCTTCTTTCTAGGGCAGGTGGGGGTGATTTTAGGGTCCTCACTCAGCATCCCTGTGCTGAAATCCATGTCTGCAGAGGTGAGATGGGGCCAGACTCAGGTGCATGGTGATATCTGTTGGGAAGGGTGACCTGGTGCTGCTTATTGAATCTTGGCTGGGGGCAGGGAAATTTCTGGGATTTCTGGCACAACACTTTAACCCATTTGGCTTACTGTGCCTCTGCTGACAGAAAATGAACTTATTTTCCTCACCATGGAGCACCAGCAACCCTTGGAGTGAAGCAGAGCTGAAGGTGTGTGAGGATGCTCTCATTGCAGGTGCTGGTTTTGGTCCCCTCTTCTGGGGTCTCCTGCTTTGTCTGGGGAAGGTGCTGCTTGATGCTGTGTGTTCCTTCTCTGTGTTTCCCAAAAAGTATGATGAGGGATGCTGAGGGGGAGTGAATGAGTAGAGCAATGGCAGCTGGGGCTTCTTTTACCCATTCTCACCTCATTTTGTGAATGTTTTCACTTACTGGTTCTGTTACAGCTTTGTAGCAGTGGCATTAGTAGCTGAAGCATGAGAGCTGCAAATGTGATGTTGCTGCTTCTGGCCCCTGAATCCTGCTGATCTCCAGCTTTGCTGCTTGGCAGGACCATTAGCAGGCTCAGAGAATTTGGGGTCAGTTTTTATAGTGCTTCATCACCTCACCTGGAAGAGGATTTTTAAGCCCAGAAGGCAAATGGGAGACACTTAACATCTGAGTCAGGGACTGGTTCCACCTTCCCTCAACACTGAGAAGAGATTTTATCTTCCAGGCAAGGAGCTGGAGAAAGGAACCCTAAATACCCTAAAGGGTATTTAGTTGACTTTTGCATTGACCTGTAGCAGCAGGCAGGTCAGGGCACCCTGGGATCTGTCTCCCCACATTGCAGTTAGATGTTGAAGGGTCACATTTGTGTTTCACTTCCTAGCAGAAGGAAACTGTGCAATGGAAATAGAGCCCAAATCTGCTCTGTGCTTCCTAGCAAGCTCTACAGCAGCAAACTGGAACTTGTGTTGGAAGAGATCAGCAGGAGATGTCTTGTTAAGTGGTGGAAGGTTTGTACCTCCTGGAAGCAGGCATAAAGCAAAAACATCATAATCAAAGCTGCTTAAAAAGAAATTTCATTGCTTCTTTATAAGCTGAAGGCAAATGTCTCACGTGCAGTCTGCTTTTTTGATGTGTTTTAGGGGTTGGAAGGCTCCATCTCAAAACAAAAAGGGAGTAGGAGTGAGGGGAGAGAAACCCAACAACTGAATCTGTTTGTGTTCCTGTGTGCCTTGCCCCGCATCCTAAGCATGAAAAAGATCAATAAGTTTCCCCCTGGTCCTGGGGGAAGAAAAAAGGAGTCTCCAGCTGGAATTCATGAAACTTTGTTGAACAAGTGAGTGGTGTCATGGGTTTGTGGTGGTCTTGCTAGAGGAGAAGTTGTGTGCTGTGAGGAACAGCCGGTTCATGCACACTTAAACTGTCCTGAACCACTCTCCTCCCCAGGAATTCTTCATCCTTTCCATGTGGGAGAGAAGCACAGAATAAACTGCTTAGAGAGGAGAGTTAGAAGTCAAAAGGTATATTTTTCCCTTGTAAAAAGAAGGCACTGCTTTTCTTCTTGCTTTTAATACTGCCTGAAATAATGAGTGTGAGTTATTTCTGAGGTGCTTTTCAAGCATGGGGTCAGGCAGTGGCTGCAGTTTTGGTGATCCTGCACTCCTGTGCCTGGCAGTGATGCTGGTTCAGAGGAATGTGTTTTTCCTCTCATAGACTTCTCTATAAAACAATTGTCCAAGTGTTTAAAAAAAACCCAAAAGTGCTTTCTGGAGGAGGAGATGCAAGTGTTCTTCCCAACCCCAGTGCTGCATGGTGGAGAATCCTCAGCAGGTTGAGCAGATGCAGCTCCCCAGGAGTGAGGGGTCTCTGCCCTCTGGTCTTACCCTGGGGGCTCATCCCTGGGACTCATCCCATCCAGGAGATGCAAACCACACCTGAGGTGCATTAGGTGTAAGGTGCTGAGCATCTCTGTGACGTTTGTGCCTTTCCCTAAAGCTGTGGCTCAGCTCCTCTAGAAGCTGACTCTGCTCATTTGATTTTCTTGCTCCTGAAAATGGCCCTGAGGGTTTTTTTTTTTTCTTTTTTTAAGTTGACTTCTGACAGCCACCAATGAATTTATTCTCCAATGCAATACAGCAAATAAGGGAAGGGCTGACATTTGACATCCATGCCCTCTCATTTAAATTGCTCTCAGCTCAGCAGGACTCTGTTGATGGGAAAGTAGGGTTGGTGACCAAGAGCTGTGTAGTTGTTTCCTACCCCTCCCAGGCAGGTTGTGCCTGTGTTTTCTCTTCTGTTTCTGTGCTTGGCATAGCCCTTTCATGCTGATGTTACCAAGTATATCCTTACTGCCCTTTTTCTCTTGAATTTATCTAGTTTATTTTAGTTATCTCCCCACCTTACTAGGAAAGTAAGCAAGTACTTCCTTTTCTCAGTAAGTGAGAGGGAAGCTGATATCTTCATTTTCACTGGAAATGAGTTCACTTCTGGGCAGTGGTGTAGCTTGTGGTATTACTAGGATATGTCTGTATGGCCTCCAAATCCAAAGAATGAGAGAAAAATATCTTGTCTGGGTTTCTTCTGCATTTAGCAACCAGTGCCCTTCCTAGCAAACAGCTCTGGCTCTTGCATTTGCTGTTCTCAAGCTGTAGTCATTACAAGATGACTTCGGTTCTGCCTTCCCTGCAGAACCACTGCAGAGCTGTGCCTGGAGGGCCAGGAACCTGTGATGATAACCAGCATCCAGCAGCCATGATCCCTTCAGGACAGGCAGCTTCTCCTGGGGATGCTGAGCCCTGGATGGTCTGGAAGAGATGAATTCTTTCCCCAAACCTCTCCATTGGCAGAGGGAAGGGAGCTTTGCCTGCGCCGGGCAGGCGGCAGCCTGGAAGCTGCATTCCTCCTGCTATTCCCCTTGGGCCCGGGGGAAGATGATGGATATTTCAGCATCTTTGTTCTTTGTTTTCCTTCTAACACTGGAGGAGTTTAAATCACTGGAAGGAGAGAGAGAGAGAGGGCTTGACACTTCTCCAGTTACACAAACAAGCAGTGCTGGGCTGGGGGAGAGGTGAGCAGAGCCCTCGGCTGCCGTTCCTGGGGAGAGGATTTTCTCTGAGCCAGAGTGGGACAGGACTGGGAAGCTCCCAGGTATTGCAAAATGGGGACATTGCTGCAGAGCCTGGGATGCTGTCCAGTAACAGCCTGTGCCTAAGGAGGAGCTTCTCACCATCCAGTGTTTGGGTCTAGGTCCTGGGTAAAACATACTGTGTGTTGTCAGACGCTTAGCTGAAAGCAGATAGAAGACGTTGGATTGCCTTTTCACTGCTCTTGGGTCTTTCCCTTAAAATAATAATGCTCAGGGAAATATTAATTTGTTCCAGCTTCCATGGAGCAACCCCCTAGCCCCCAAACCTCAAGGAGGAAAAATACAACTGCATAGGTGCAGCTTCCCCAGAGCAGGAGCTATCGAGTTGCAGATCCATTTCTGATGCTCAGCAAGAGCACAGGGGTTCAGAGAAAAACCCAAGCTGTGGTATCAAACCCTGAGCTGCAGAGCAGAGGCTCTTCTGCTCTTCCACCCTGGAACACCCAGCTCCCTTTGGGCTGCTGTTGGATAGTTGGATGGTGGTTGGAATTGGGGCTTTCATTCCTGCCTTGCCTGAGGTCTCATTGTGTTTCTCTGAGCAGGTCTCTACCTTGCTCTTTGGGGGTTTTTTTGACCCCCCCAGAAAAGATATTCCCCCTGTGATGGTCCTTGTGAACCTTAGCTGTTCTTCTCTGCAAGCTGTATGGTTTTTCTGCCATTTCATGAGATGTTTTGGTTGCTCTTTCCCATTTTCTTCAGCGTGGATCAGAACATCACCTGGTGCTTGGGAATTCTTTTTGGGTTGAGGATGAAGCCCTGAGAGTCTTTGATCCAGGGAGCTGCAGAAATTCTCTTTGTGTCCTCAGCTTGTCCCAGCCCTGACCAAATAGGTGCTGATGTGATGGGGAGAAAATCAGCACAATTGGAGCAGGGGATGAGGGTGGAGTGGCAGTGGAGTCCCTGCACCTGGATGCAGCTTTGTGAAGAATTTCTCCTTTAAATTTTCAGGTTCTTGTTCCAGAAAAAATGAATTTGAGGAGAAACAGGCCCAGAGAAGAAGTGGAGGCTGCGAGGGCAATGGATTAATACAGAGAGGTTCTGATGTTTCAGCAGTGGAGGTTGAGCAGCTGTAGGTGGAGAGGAGATATGGTTTGCTTTCTGTTTGTGTTTTGGCAGTAAAATATAGGGGAGGGGAAAAAAAAAACCTATGGAAACTAAGAACATTGGTTCAAGAAAATATAGGAGGAAAAATTACCATAATTAGTACAGACAAGAAAATGACTTCTTTTTTAATTTTTATTTTTTAACCAGGAGATAGGAAATTCCAGAGTAGCTTCCAGGAGAAGAAATGGGAAAAAAAAATACCTGTTTTTAAGGTGGAGTTCAGTTTACTAAGTTTTGACTTGACAGGAAGGAAACTGGCCTGGATCTGCAAGTTTATTCTAGTGTTTCAAACTGAGAATATCTTCTGCTGCTTCATGAAAACAACTATTAACACATTTAAAACTTATTTTTTAAAATCTGTACTACAATAGTGATGAAAAAACAGCTGTGTTTTGAGCCTGTGGAGTGACAAATCCAAATCTCCATTATTTTAATTCTTTCATTCTGTCAAAAAATCCATAGATTTTCAAAAGGCCACTGGATCAGGATGCAGCCAGGTAAAACAAGCTGCAGTCCAGGCAGCAGTGAAGAGATCTGTGCAGTCTCATTACAAGCACTGGGGGCAGATTACCACTAATTATTTTTAACCTACATGAGCAGGCATTATCCTGCTAATTTTTTCCTGCTGCTGCATTCATGTCAATGTTGAAAGTACAAACAATTCCCTGCATAAAATTTTGTTTGGTTTGCCTTGCCCCACAGATTAACAAATCTGATTACTGCATTTAAATTTAATACCCCCCAAATTCCCTAAATGAATGATTCACTGTGAGGCCACGAGGAGATGTAATTATCTATGAAAACTAATGAATCATGTCGTTAGGATAGTTTTCCTTGCAGCTGTCTCCAATTAATATGTCTGTCAATTCTGATTGCAACCTCAGTGTGTAGGTGCTGCTGGGTCTCTGGTCTCCATCCCTCTCTTCAACAGTTGCACCCAGAAAGGAGAATTCTCCGTGGCCTTTCCAGTTGTGCTGTTGGAAAATGCAGAGCCATGGGAATGTGTTTGGGAAATAGGGAAGTGATGGAGTGGGGTTTGGTTTGACTGCATCCCTTTCACATTACCCTAAACAGGGAGGCCTTTACAGAAATCACTTTTGATGAGAATTTAGCATAGAATCCCAGATTGGTTTGGTTGGAAGGGACCTGGAAGATCATCCCACCCCATCCTCCCAGCTCCAAGCCCCATCCAACCTGGCATTCATCACTTCCAGGGATGGGGCATTCATTTAAAGCTTTTCTCTGCTAATTTTCTCTGCCAATGTTCTTAGCTGGCATTAGGGTGTTCTCATGGGAGACTTACTGAGCAGTGATTTTTTTTTTCTCCTTGTAAATCAAGTCCTAGTTTGCTCTGGGTGGCATTTTGGTACCTACCTAGGGTGGATAGAGCGGTTTTTCTTCTCTCCACTTCAGTGGGGGAAGATGTTGAGTCTTTAACAACTAGCACAAATATCCTGTAAGCAGCTGAGTGAAGAGAGGATCAAAGGAGACTTCCCAAAGCCTAGAGAGGATGGGCTTGTTCAGTCTACTGATTCAGTAGCCAAGTGGCCCTGCATCAGATGGTCCTCCTTGCCTCTCCAAGGAAGTCAGCCCGCTCCCTGCTCTGTAGTAACCTTCAAGTTAATTATTTTATCTATCAATAACTGAAGTTGTCCCAGGGTGGAATAACATCTCAAAAGGATACTTCAGCAAGGAGAGGTGTGTTCCATCCCTAGGTTGGTCTTGGTTGGGTTCCTTGGGTGCTGCAGTTGCTGAGCAGAATGACCCAAAGGGTGTGCAGCCCTGGGGAAGTGTTGTCATCAGTACTGGAAGGGGGTTTGAACCAAACTGTGTGGCTGGTGGGGAACTGAGAGCTTCTGAAATTACCTGAAAATAAACTCAGTGGGTTTGTTAGCATCTTGCAGGAGAATGAACCCAGAGCAAGGGGACCTGGAGGGAAGGATGCAATGCACGTGGCTCAGGGTTACTGTGGGCAAAGCCCACGGCTGCAAGACATCTTTTCCCATGATGTGGTCCCCCCCAGTGAGTCAGGGGGTGCCTGCAGGACATGCAAGGCTCTGTGAAGGTGTCTTAGTTGAAGAGCTGGGCAGGAGGAGGAGGAGAGAGGTGTGTGCTTGGCTCTCCCAACCTACGGGAAGGGACCGGCAGCCTCTGGATGTCAGCGTTTGTGAGCTGACCATATCCCAGGGAGGAGATTTGTTGTGACAGGGAGTCTGGCTCATTTGAAGTGGTTCCCCCTGCTAGAGAAGAGCTTGCTGGTTCCTTGTACAAATTGCTCTCCTGCTGGGAATTGAGTCGTTCCACCTCAGGCTCACAATAACATTGGCTCTTTTCCGCATTGTTTGACTGCTGGGGACGTATTGATATGATCTCCTGCAAGGAGAGGCTTGGCTAAAATGAGGATTAAGAGGGAAAGCGAGCAGATTGCAGGGTATTAACAACTTGTTCGCAGTCCTGGGGCAGAAGGAAGAAGGGGGGGAAAAAAATAAAAATAAAGTCAGGCTGCTGTGATTTCAGAATGTTTGCTTTGTGAGCCCAGAGCCTGCTGGGTGCTGCTGGAGAAACACCAGGCTGGGCACTGGGGCTGGCATTTCAGGTATGAGGCTTCTGTCAGGCTGGTGGGGTTTGAACACCTGTAATTGCAATTAACAGCTATAAAGCAAAAAGTCCCTGTGTTGAATGAAAGGAGGGAGGGAGGGGGGGAATTCAGAGGGAATGTAAGTGATAGGGTGGAGAGGTGAATGTGTGCGGCGTGTCCCTTCCCTTCCCTTCCGAGGAGGAAGGCTGTAAAAATACCAGAGTTAATTTTCAGTCTGTCTTGATGATCAAAGCCAGACAACACGGGGTTTTCCTGTGGGCTGAGTGGGACTTCCTATAAAAGGACTGCGTAACGTTTGTTTATGAAAGTGCAAAGCCACAGAATTACAAAGAGCAGGAGTTTACCAAGGAGCAGGGATTTTTGCTTTTCCCAGTGAGAGTGCGACTGGAGATACACGGGGTGGTGTGACCTCAGGAATAACTCCAGTCACAGTGTATGGCAAGTAGGATGGTTTGTACCACCTGTACTGCACTGTGTTCTCTTAGCTATTTTAGTAGCTAATTAATCTTGATTTACTTGGATTTAAGCGGGTTTTTTATTCCTTCTCTTTTGGCACATATGTGCAACCTATTATATCATAAATCCCACACGTTTCAGCAGATGTCATCCTGATTGTTCCCTACAGCACAGCACACTACTAGTAAAACATTCAAGGTCAGGAACTCGGATTCTTTAACCACTGTATTCAAGGAAGCCAATTTATTGCTCTGTCGCAGCAGAAAAGGGTAATTTCTTTTGGACCTATATCACATTGGCAGCCAATCTGGAGAGGTCAAAACTGCCTTCACGCTTTAGGTTTTGTGGGTGCATTAATCTGCCCTAATAAATTAAGTTGCACCCCAGTGATGCCAGCACAGGGCATTTCTGAGTATTTAGTGTCTTTATGTTCCTCTAGAGGTGTGAATTATTTTTGTGCACTCAGTCTTTGACCTGTGTCTCGTATCCTAAAATCAATACAAGTATTCCTTGTACTTTTGACTTCTGTCTGTTAAAGGGTTTAAAGCTGTTTGCTTGGGGCTGGAGGAAGTGACCTTCATATCAAATAATCCTGACTTGGCGAGTTGGGGTTTTGGGTAGCTTTCTTGTGGCTATTTGTGCTGTGAAAGCTGAATAAAAATTTGCAACTTAAAGTCTTAAAAAGTGAATTAGGTCTGTGTTGACTCCAAAGAGCCATTAGTGTGTCCTCAGTGTGGGATGTTTCTTGGTTTTCATTGCTGCTTAATGTATAGCTGTTACACAGTGTCTGACCTTTTCCCTGGGACTGTGAATGAGATGTTGGAATGATAATGTGAATTAAAACATCTTGCAGAAGAGAATGGCTTCCCTGATCTTTTCCAAAAGGGGGAAAAAAAATCCTTACAAAAAGAAAGAAGAGGGAGACACCTCTCTTCATTTGCCATCTCTCTAATACTTTGATCACTTCTTTCTTCTTGGTTTATTCTTAATAGTTGAATTTTTTCAAGGATGTCTTTTCTGGTGAGTTTGTGTAGTGCCTGGAGCAGGGTCTGCATGGCTCTTGTGGTTCTTCTCCCTGTCCATGTCCTTGTCCATGTCCATGTCCTTGTCCTTCTGTGGCTGTGGGGGGGCTGTGGGTGCTCCTGTGGCTCCTGAGCAGCATCATGGCAGAGTTGGCTTCTTGTAAGGCACCTGTAGCCCACAACAGCTGAATGTTCCCTGCCATGGTCATACCCTTCCCTAGCCTACAACAGAGCTTATTTAAGATGTTTTGGTAAGATTATTAGGTGGCTAAACCAAACAGAGGTAGATATTCCACTTCTCAAATATTTCCACAGTGACGAGCTCGAAAGCTTTTGATTTCCCTTTCCAGAACACTTTGGAGTGTTTTCCTTATGCTCTGGATCACTTTTTTGGGGGGATTTACTGCTGATGGGTGGGCTTGGCTTCATACCTGAGAGTGGCTGTTGCCAAACCTCCTAAAATCCTCCCATGAGCAACACAGACAAAAAGGAGGCACAGGCAGCACCTCCCCTGGCTAATGGGGGATTTGAGGGGAGGCTCAGCTGATAGAGAGGGCTCAGACTTGGTTGTGGCACCTGCTGGAAACTGGAGGAAGGTGTTTGGCATCAGGATCCCTGATGGTTGTGCAATAGAGAGGTTTGTATAAAAAAAAATTTGGTAATCCAGTATGTGTCTCTGTAAACTGAGTGTGCTTTGTGCATGCAGAGCTGGCATTCCATATGAAGCAATCCCAGGGGAAGAGAGAAAAGAGAACTGGGACTGGAAGGCAGAGTCCTAAAAGAGAGGGGGAATTTAGCAATGGATCCTGAAGTGCAAAGAAACCTTTGAATGGTTGAAGGTAGTGCAGTATTTGGTGCTGGTGGCATTGCAGGAGGGCAGGAGAGGGCTCTGCCAGGCAGGGGAGCTGCAGGGCTCTGTGCAGACCAGGCTTGCAGAGGGCTGGAGGGGGGATAAATCCCTTGGGCCCTAAAGGGGGACTGATAGAAGTGGCCATTTCAGTCTTTAATTAAAAAGAAAACTGTCATTCTGGGCAGATTGTCAACATCTTCCATAGAAGAAATAGTACTGAAGCAGAGCAGGAGATGGGTTTCTCTTTGTTCAGGGTTTCAAGGACTCCAGAGGTAATCATAGCTTAGGAAGAATTTGATGATCTGATCTCCTTTGAACCCAATATTGCTGAAAATCCAAGATTATTGGAACCTAAATGTCACAAGCATAGGTAGAGCACTGGTTTTCTGCAGGGCCTGGCAGGAGGTTTGCTCTGGGAAACATATGATGACATCATGGGTTTTATTAAAAGTGTGATAAGCATGCAGAGTGTTCTGCAAAAATATTGAAAGTTGACACAGATTCATCAGTCCTGAAAGTCTGTGAGCCAGTGTTCCAGAGCAGTATCCATGTCCCAGGGCAAGGCCAGGAGTCAGGATGGAATCCAGGCAACAAAACTGATTCAGTCTTGAGTGGATCTGTGCTGTGGGCAGAGGATAAAGAGACATCAGCTCCTTTTCTGGTCTGGACAATTGCCAAGTTCAGTTTGTGTCCTAAATTCATAGGGTCTGACTCTCACCAGCAGTGGTGGAGCTGAGCCACAGAGATGTATCATAGGTATCAGGGAACTGAAGGAGAAGGTGTACCAAGAATACCAAAATACTGCATTTTTCAAAAAGAAGTAATAGTAAAAGGTCTTGTGAAGAGAGAGGAAAAAAGATTTATCGGATTGGGCTCAGTTTCACTCAGCTGAAGCCCCCAATCTGGGTGGTAACAGTGGCTGGGGGGGTGTGAGCTTTGGTGCATCTGTAGGCAGGAGGAGGAGGAGGAGTGGAGCAGGGATGAAGCTGTGCCTTGTGGGTGATCCCAGGGCAGCCCAAGGGCAGCACTTCCTGGCTCTGCTCTTGAGGTCTTTTAAACTTTTCTGGGTTTTTTATCATTTCCTAGACACCACCCTGGGAAAGCAAGGTGCTGTCTAGATGTCTGCCACAGAGAGAAGATGCAAAGTGAGCTCTGCACTGCAGCCCATCTCGGGGAGAGCTGCTGAGGGGTGGCAGCTGCTCACCTCTGATGCCATCTCATAGAATCATAGAACTGGCTGGGTTGGAAGGGACCACAGGGATCATTGAGTACAACCCTTGAACCAACATTGCGGTTGCTAGACCATGGCACTGAGTGCCACATCCAGTCTCTTTTTAAATATCTCCAGACATGGAGAATCCACTACTTCCCTGGGCAGCCCATTCTGGACAGGGTGATCAGACATTGGAAAGAAATTCTTTCTAATGTCCAACCTAAACCTCCAACCTAAAGGGGTGCAAAGAAGCCACAAGCTGAGAGGTTCAGGAGCTGAGCCCCCAGCTCTGTTCCTGGCAGGAACAGCTCTGAGCACCCAGCAGCTCATGCCCAGCCCTTCATAGAATCACAGAATCATAGAATGGGCTGGGTTGGAAGGGACCTCAGAGATCATCAAGTCCAACCCTTGATCCACTGCCCCCGTGGTTCCCAGCCCATGGCACTCAGTGCCACATCCAGGCTCTTTGGAAAGATCTCCAGACACGGAGAATCCACTACTTCCCTGGGCAGCCCATTCCAATGCCTGATCACCCTCTCCAGAAAGAAATTCTTTCTCATCTCCAACCTAAACCTCCCCTGGCACAACTTGAGACCCTTTGTGCCCTCTTGTCTTGCTGAGAGTTGCCTGGGAAAAGAGCCCAACCCCCCCCTGGCTCCAACCTCCTTTCAGGGAGTTGGAGAGAGTGATGAGGTCTCCCCTGAGCCTCCTCTTCTCCAGCCTCAACACCCCCAGCTCCTTCAGCCTCTCCTCATAGGGTCTGTGCTCGAGTCCCTTCACCAGCCTGGTTGCCCTCCTTTGGACCTGCTCCAGGACCCCGATATCCTTCCTAAACTGAGGGGCCCAGAACTGGACACAGGACTCAAGCTGTGGCCTCACCAGAGCTGAGTACATCTCAGTGGGATGGGAAGCATCTCTGGGCCTTGCAGCTCCTTGCTGGCTCCCAGCTGCTGCCCAGACCTCCCTCTGGCTCTTAACTCCCTCCACCTGCTCTTCCCTACTCAGATGCCAGCACTTTACCTTAGAAATCTGCTAACTTGGAGAATTCCTTCTTGTTCTGCCTTGCAGACAGGCACCAGGGATGTGACTTTGGGGGCAGTGGTCCTCACCTCCCCCTTGAGGCATCTCCCCAGGGCTTGGCCAGGCTGCTGCAGGCACTGCTGCCTGTCCCCAGACCCAGACCTTGGGCTTCCTTCTTGGGGGAGACACCTGATTGAAGTCTCTTTGTGCTGGTCTGGCAGCACGGGCCAGCAAGGAGCCCTTGAGAACCTGGTTGTGATTCTTCCAGAACCACCCTGACCCTCTGGAGCCAGCCCTGCTCCTCAGCCTCAGGGAACCCACCAGCTCTGGAGGAAAGCATCACTTTGATTTAGATGTTTGCTGTTGCCTCCTCTTCCCAAAGTGATGAATTCATCTCAAGTCATTCCACCTGGCTGCTGCTGGGCTGGTGGCAGAAGGGACACCCTGGCAATCAGTGCTGCTGGTCACGTTAAGGCAGTTTTCTGCACCACAGGCACATGCAGAGATCTCCAGTGAATCACCCTGTTGCTGTGCTGCTGTTCTAACACACTTTGTTTTGTGCTCCGGTGCATAAATGACAAAAAGGAGCAGGAAGAGGACTGTGCAGAACAAATTGCTGTGAATGTCAGCTCTTCAAAAGTGGGGTGGGGGTTCCCCTGCCTCCCCTTTGTGTGCCCTGCTTTGGGTACATCCCTCTATAGGGACCCTTCTTGTAAGCTTCTGGTCACTTAACTTGCCAAGGGCTGGAACTTCCTTTAAGAGTTTGCTTGTGACAAATATGAATTTATGGTAACAGTTACTCATTGTGCTAAAACTAAGAATGTAATTACTCAATTTAGGGAACTTGCCTTAGAACTTCCCTTTTGGGGTCTAGCAGAAGCGCAGTGTGGTGCTGCTGGTCCCCAAATACCCTCTCCCACTGGAGCCAAGCAAATCCCATCCCTTCAGGAGTCTTGCTCAAGCACGGTGACTGCAAATGAGAGATTTTTCTGCTGATTTCTGTGCCCCTGGGGGGGAAGAGTTGCTCCAGAGAATGGAGGAGGAGTTGATGTGTAAGGAGAGCTGCTGGGAGGGCAGCAATGCTGCCTGCCCTGCCCCTTCCTCTGGGCAATGCAAATTGTCCCAGAACTGGTGACCAGAAAACGAATTTGCTCCTGCTAGCAAGTTGTTGTGATTATTGCCTGAGGCTCCTCAGTTTTTATTTTGGTTTTTTTTTTTGTCTGGAGAGAGCAGTGGGCTCAGTTCTCTTTGTCCCTTGCCCTCCCTTGGTATCCTGCCCAGGACTCCAACCTTCCCTCTGTGCTCCTGGGATGCTCTGTCCCAAACTCCAGCACTCAGGAAGGGGCATTTTCCTCTTCCTGAACCAGGGGGTTGCTGCTGATCACATCCAAAGCCAGAACATGGAAATCTCTCCTACCCCTGGTTTTAATCAGGCAGTCAGCAAATCCCAGGTCAAGAGTAAATATAAATACTGCCTGAGATGAAACTCAGTCTGGTTTTGAAGAACTCCCTCCCACTGAAATGGAGGTGTTTTGGGGTTTTTTTTTATTTTTTTTTTTATTTTTTAACAGTCCTACCCTGAAAGTCTCTCCTGGGTTATGTCTCATCCTCACTTAACTATTTGAGGTGGGTTTTTTCTTTTCATTCCAAGTTTCTGGAAGCTCTATGGTTTTTCCCTGTTAGCCATTTTTAATTCAGAATGCCCTAGAGAGCCTTTCCTTGTCTGACTGTCTAGAGTGCTCCATGGGGAAAAATTTAAAAAATAACATGTAAGCTTTAAATAATTTACTATGAGAGTAATTGGGTTTATACAGCAGTTCATAAACCTTTAGCTGGTAAAAATCAAAGTACCTTAATCTGAAAAGCAGATGGGAGGGTTGTCAGGGTGAAGGCTTATAGAGTTTTCAAAGACAAATTGTTTAATTCCATCACTGACTGGGAAAATAAATAGTTCTGCTGCTCAATTGGAAACAGGAACATCACAGAAATGAGACTTCAAGCATTCTGTGTTCTCCAACAACGAAATCAAAAGGAACTTGGTAGAAAGATGTGATCTGGTCCTCATTGATGAGAACTGAAAGGCAAAGGCTTCTGAAACACGTTTTACCATTCTTCCTGAATTTTCAAGTGCTCTTCCTCCCCTCCTTTCGGGGGCTGACACTGTCCAAGACCTCTCTTGGGTGTGAATCAGCAATGCCTGGGATGTCTGTGGGTCCTTTCCTTCTATGCAGAGGGGTGGCAGGAGGAGTCAGGGTCTCTGCCTAAATGCTGGGGTGATGACTGTCAGAGGCTGCCCTAAAATCCCACTTTTCAATGGAATGAAGCTGTTTGCAGCAGGGTTGAAAGCTGGGAACCATGCCTTGCCTCTATAATGAAGGCTGCATTTGTACCCCCAGATTAATGCTGCTCACAGGCCAGGCAGTTGTATCTGGCCAGCACATCCCTTGCAAGTGATGGGCTTGCTTTAGTTGGGCTAATGGACTGATGAGATCACCTCTAATTTGTGTATCAAGCTGGTTTGTATCACATAATTCAAAGGAAAAAAAAAAAAAAAAAGAGGGGGGGGTGGAAAACCTCACACACAAAACAACAAAACCCTCTTTTTTTTTTTTTTCTTGCTGGACTTCAAAGCTTGCATTCTAAGCAGTGTGCTCTGCCCTGTGAAAGTGACTTTTTATTTTTTTATTTATTTATTTTGCTCAGAGCCATTACCTCAGCCAATAAACATCAGCAAATGAGCTCTCCTTGGGGTGTTTGGTTTTCATTTACTCTGCAGCTCTGCCATGCCTGCACAAGTGCTGTTGGCCCATCCAGAAGAGGTGCTGGGGGGTGCCTGGGGTGCTGAGCTGCCTTGCCTCCTGCTTTGGGGCTTTAATCTCTGCCCATCACTGCCCCCAGTGTTCTCCTGAGGCCAAGAAAATGCAGAAGAACAAGAAGAAGAAGAAGAAGGAGTGGGTGTTTTGCTCATAATTTAGGCACCTAGACCTATAAAAACCAGGTTTCAGAGAGCCCTGAGAACATGGATCTCTTTGGTTGGGGCTGGATGGAGCAGAGGGGCCCAAACTTGAGCTGCTCAAGCTGAAACACAGAAATCTGCTGCCCCCAAGTTCATCAGCACTGCCTGGGGGGGCTGGAGCTGATCCCTGGGCAGGGGTGCACAGGGGGGCAGTGGTGATGATGGTGCTGATGGTGATGGGATGAACACGGTTGTTACATGGCCTTGTGTTGCCATGTGGATGTTTAGTGCTGAATCCCACTGGGTTATGTGTGCTCTTCCCCCAGGGTCTTAAAATTAGCCATGGTAGAAGGTGTGGAACTTGCTGGAAGTGAGAAGGGCCAACTTGGAAAGGTATTTAAAGTAGCTGAAGCCCACGTGTGATGCTGACAAGGGCAGCTAAGGATCCAGTCTGGATTTTCTGTAAATGTGCTGAGGACAAGAAGAGAAATAAGAGAAATTCTTGGGCTTCTGTCAAGTTGTTCTCAAAGAAATCTTCTCTTGGAGGCTGCTGAAGCACCTGGAAAAAGCTTCTGCCCAGCCTGGGCTGTGCTTTCTTCCTCTTTGATGCTGCAGATTATGCCCATGGCAGCAGAGCAGGTCAGTGCACAGTGTGTTTCTGTGTCTCTTCTCTTGTGAGAAGCATCTTCAGGACATTCACAGTTTGGAAAATAGGGGATAGTAGGAGAAAAAAGGGAAGCTGAAGAACTGAAGGCTTAGTTCAGCTTAGATTTCAAAATGCACTGGGTATTTCTCAGGGGAGATGTGTTTCAGGCTGCCATGTGCTCAGGTGCTGGGAGGAAAAGGATGTCAGGCTTGGACAGGTGGATTTTCAGTGCTCTGTTTAAACCTCCTTGAGAGGGAACTGATGCCCAGTGATCACAGCTTGAGGTAGAAAATCACAGTACCTCAACCAACCTGGGCAGTCAAGTTTGAGGTCAGGGAATTTGCCAGCTTGCCAGGCAATCCCTTTGCTTTCTGCCACAGGATCCACTCTCCTCAGCCCCCTCTTCTCTGCTTCTCTCCATGTTTCTATCATTTTTTCCTGTTCCTTTGCTGTCTGTCTTGTGGCATGGTGTCTGTACCTACCTGCTGGCTCAGCTCACTGGTGCAGCAGCATCAGAGTTTGGCCATGGGAAGTTTTGAAGCTGGCCACTGAATCCCAGCAGGAATTTGGGCACTTCTGGGTGAGCATCATAACCTACCTGGAGCTCCTGACCCAAAGGGCTTCCCTGGACCTGCTCTGGCTCCCAGCTGAACATGAACCCATGATGATGTTTCACTGCTTGATCCAATTCTTGCCTCTTATTTATTGTCCTTTACTTGTTGTAATGATTTTGCCCTGCTTGATTTGAACTTTTGGATTGTTGCTTCTGAGCTCTGGGCTTAGAGCTCAGAATTGGCTTATCCAGCTTTTTTTTTTGCTTTTTTTCTTTTCCCCTTCATTTTGAGGCCTGTGCTGGGAATAAGCTCTGGCTCTCTGGTGTCCTGAGCAGTGAATAGGGTATCTGTGTGTGCTGGATGGCAGAGGTGTTGTGTTCAGCAGTTTAATTAAGCTGAGCACTTGATATTAAGTGACGAAGGAGCAATGTGTTACTCTAAAGAAAATACCTATCCCAGAACGTGGCAGTGTGGCTTGTTTCACCCTGACAAAAACCAGGTGAGCAGAAAGAGTTGGCTGCAGCTGGAATAGCTATTAACAAACATGCCTGCCTGCCAGGCTGCTCTCTGAGCCCTGAAACCTGATAAGACTCCATCCACAGCCCTAATAAAAGGAATTTCCATGCACAATTACTTCAGCTAGGATTTAATCTTATAATAGTGTCTTTTGTTGAAAGGGCTGCAGAGAGAAGACGCTGGGTAATCCCCCAGCACCTCCTGGAGCAGGGATGCAGGCAGTGTTGTCCTGGCAGGATCACCTCCAGGGATCCCAGGCAGGAATCAGGTGCAGCCTCCATCACCTCTACCCCTCATCCCCCACTCCTGATGCCCTCGGGAGCCATCGGATGCTGGGATGTCCCACTGAGTCCACAGGAGGTGGAGAGGGTGAAGTGGGGAACAGAATGGGAAAAGTTGGTGCATCATAACCAGAAACATATCAGGGGAAGTTGTTGAGGTGGTCAGGATGGGGATAGCAGCAGTGCTTGTGGCTAACACCGTGCTCCTACCTGCTGTTTGCCTTCAGGGGTGAAGCTGGAGCTGTCCCAGGGATTGGATCCCAGCACTTGTCTTAGTCTGGAGCAAAACTGTGAGGTTTTTTTGTTCAGTCAGGAACCAGAGCAGAGAGACTCAGTGTGGTTTTAGTAACTATATCTGCTAGCAAGCTGGCTACCTTGGAGTCAGGGTTGTTATAGGTAAGGGTGTTTTTTGGCAGAATTCATCCAGCAGCAGAGTGTTGCTCTGACACTGCTCATTCAACAGAAAAAAATTGGTTTGAGTTGACCTTGAAGAGTGTTTGCTTGAAGAAGTGAGAGGTGTTTGTTGCCCATGGTGTTCAGCAGGGTGAGCTCAGCAGAGACAGAGTCAGGGAATCAGGGCTTGGGAGAAGGAAATAATCATGAGACACACAAAGCTCTGCATTGTGTGCTTGGGAGGAAGAAAGATTTAATAAAGTACTTTAGTAGAAAGCCTAAGAAGTAATTGAGTTAGACTGTTGAGTGTTCTGTGAGGTGAGCACTGACAGAGGAGTTACCCAACCAGACCATTGCTGCTGGGCTCTTCTGCTCAGTCCTGCTGCTCTGCACCTGAATTCACCTTGACCTTGGTTTTTTCCAAAACTGCTCTCCCTCCAAAGGAAAGAACAAATGAATAGGAGCAAAACTAGAATTCTTTTTAGCAGCTAAATTATAAAGCTAAAAATCTGAATAAACAAATGGGGCAAGGATCAGAGAATATTTCATGAACACTTTTTTATGTTAGCTGAGGCACTTCAGTTACATCCTGTGCTCCTGGGGTGCCAGGGAGGTTTTTTTTTTCTCTTTTTATCAGTTTTACCACTGTACACCTTTTTGCCACTGGTTCCACTTTACCTCTGTGTTGCTGGTGTTTGGATTTCTATTGAAATCTGGCTGAAAGAATTCTTTGGAGCTCACCTTGTTGCATTCTGCCTTTCTGCTTGTGTACTTCCTAGCCAGAAGAGAGGTGTCAGTCCAAGGAAATGGGGACCTCAGCTCTCCTGGAGTTCGTGGCAACAGAGCACTCAACTTCCACAAGTTGTATTTGAAAGCTGCAATCTCCTCATCACACTGGGGTGCTGGTTGTCAAAAATGAGCTGCAGAATTCAGCTGCCAGCTGGTGGTTGCTCCCAGTGGGTGCTTGTGTGACCATTTCAGATTAAAGCTGGGTACAGAGTTGCTGCTGCAGAGCTAGGTTAGTTGGATTAACTTGCACTCTAAGAGAGTAGGATTCATTTTCAGAGTTGTCTTGGAGCTGTCTGCATTGTTCAGGCTTTTCATGTTGGCTTTCTTGCTGAACTGTAGTTAATGCTGAGTTGAGATTTCCATGACAAGTCCTCTTCTTGGAGATTTACAGCTCAGCTGCTTTAATTTGCTAGGCTAATGCTTTGGAATGCAGGTTGACAGTCCAGATGTGAAACCTTTCTCCTCAGAAAGAAAACAAAGGATTAAATGTGTTTTAAAAGGGTTTGAAAAAATAATTTAAGATTGAGGCCCAGAACCTAACATCTGAAGTCTTGAAATACTGCTGCTAGCTGGGGATGGGAAACTTCAAAATCCGGAGACTTGAAAGTGTGTCATCTTTGGCCAGGCTGCAGGGACCCTTTGCCTCTCGGTGCACCTGTGACTGCCCATATCAAATGCTTCACAAGGTTTTACAAAATGTCAAATAATCAAACTATGCATCTCGGTGCCTTCAGTGCAGGTGACAGCCCTGTGGCTCATCCCCACAGATGGAAACTGGGGGGATGGGGAAGGGGCTGGGACAGCAAAGATGGATACAGCATCATTAAGGCGCTGAACAAATACAGTGTAGGAAGGAAAAAACAACATCAGCCAGCCCAGAAGACTGGAGATGGCAAAATGGAGCTTGATCATGAACAATATGAGAGCAGGGTGGCAACTGTGGAGGAAAAGGTGGAGCAGACAACAAGCAGTTACCTCCTCAGCCCATCCAGTGGGCTGGGTGTTGTTTCCGCTCAAACCTGCAGTGAAGGGGGGGACAACTCAGCGCTCTCATGGAACTGAGAGTGTTTCCCCAGTAGTCTTTGGTAAAGGTGGTATCATGCTTTCTGATTTGACAGCTGACCCCCCCCTACCCCAATTCCACGGGGGGCCCTATAAATTGAATTCTTGTTTTCAGGCTGTGGGGAGGGAGATGCAGCTCTGCTGCAGTGCCTGTTTGCCTCCATCCTCATCACAGGGTGAAGGGTCTGAGCAGAGTGCAGGGATTCTCTAAAGCCTGGCTGAATTGGAAAAGGGTATAATGGTGGTGTGTAATGCCCAAAACATCTTTTTTTTTAGAGAGAGAAACATAATGGGCTCTGCCAAGCCATTGATTCTGCTCCTTTGTGCTTGTGAAGGTTGGTACAATGCATCTATCAATTAATATCTGTTTGGGTTTCAGATTAATGTGGGTTGGAAATGATGCAGGGAGAGTTCATTGTCCTTTCAAAGAAAAGATGAAAACATCTCTAACTTTCTCCCAGCCCATATGGGAAGAGCAGACATTGGGAGTCTGCACTACCAGATGTCTTAAAATGGAACTCCTTGCCTCACAGGTTAAAAAGGGCAGATCTGCTGGGCAGGTCCTTGCTCAAGTTGCCTCGAGAAGCAGAATGGGGTAGAGATGGCAGAGCTTTGCCTTGTGATTTATTAAAACTGGGCTTGGGAGGTAAAAAGCTTGTGGCTTTTTATTTAGATCTAATGATCCAGCTGATCTTCTGATCAAATTTAGGAAGACTCTGTAGGCCAGGGATTTTGTAAGGAGCTCAGGCACATTTTGTCTCTTCCGTTGAGATTCATTCTTGTCAGAAAGGTTTCTGCCCTTTTACCATGTTGTGGAGCAACAGATCAGTGCAAGTATGCTGAGAAATGAGTTTAACAAGTGACAAAAATGGCTTACATTTTTCCTAGTGAAAAATGAGGGGAAAAACTTGAAACCCTAAGCTCAGGGTGCTTTTTGTAGTACCAGTGTATTTCTTTTAAAAAGTGGATGTTGTAACTTCAGCAATGAGAACTGACTTTGAGAATGCACACATAGAGCTAGGAGTTAATTGTTTTGCTGTGTGTATTCACATTCTTCCTTTTTTTTTTTTTTTCCTTTTTTTTTTTTTTGTCTTTTATTGGAAACAAAGTAGTTTGGCAAGAGAGATGTTTGATCCCTGAACTCTCTCTGCTGCTGCAGGTAGTGTGCTGACTTGTTCCCATGCATTTGAGAGCAATCAAACAGCTTCTGCAAACAGTTGCAGGAGAAACACACACACAATAAGCACAGAAATCTCTTCAGTTTGATAACCCCTCTATTTGTGTAGCTTGATAAAGTGGAGGCTTAAGGTTTCCTTCCTGCACTGGAGTTCATCACAGTGGAATCTGGGGCTCGTGCATGGAGATCAAACCAGTATTTAGCCACGGTCTCCTGAAGTGTCTTCCAGACACATTGCTCAGTGGCACTAAACCCTCAGCTTTGTGCAGCTTTTGCCAATTAATCACTTTGGGTCCTTCCAACAAATGATCTGTAGAAAGGAGAAAATCATAGAGGAGCGGAGCAGCTGTCTAAGGGCTCCCTCTGTATAGCAGCCTTGCCTTGCTCTGCAAAAATCCACGGGCACGGAGCCACGCTAAACACTGAGTGTTCAGCCACATCTGCAGAAAATCCATGGGAGGGCATGTGGAAAGTTGGCACAACTTCTGGTGGAAGGAAGTGGGAAGAAAGAAAATCATTAGCTAAGGGTAACCAGGATTCGGAGGCTTGGGGTTGTCTTATCTGTGGAAGTTCTTCTTCCACCCTTTCTGTTGTTTTAACCACTTCTCGGAGTAATCTGAGCTTTTTCCACGACTGCAGATTTGGAGTATTTTTGAGCCATCAGCTCAGGAGATGTTTTTCTCTGCTTTTGGTCTGACTCAGCCTTCTGGGCAGGTAGGACACAAGTGATTCCAGCAATATCAGAGGATTGTCTCCACTGCACTGCAGCTAATTCCTGGTGTTTGCTCAGCTCTGAGCACGTTGTTAGATGATGTATTCCTCTTGCTAATTTAGTCAATTTACCACTGATTCCAGTAGAGCTTGATGAAGTATGTCAGCTGGAGATCAGTCCCAGGTGCCTGGGTTGACCTTAGCTTTATCAGCTGCTTTCAATAGTGTAACCATAAAGCATTTGCAAGTTTTCTGGTTCCTCCCCTGATTGATAGACCAGTTCTGAAGTGGCTTTCCTCCTGGTTTGTGATCCAAGAGGATAATGCCATGCAGCTGCCCACAGCATGATGCTCTTGTGGTGAGTACTGTGATGCTCAGTTGGCTTCTTACCAGCCTGAATGTTTATTATAAAATGGCAGTTGTGTTTTGCAGGCCTGACAACTCCTTGTTCTGCAGTTTCCTCTTCTCTAAGTACCTTGAGGAGTACTGAACAAGTTCTCTTAATGTTCAGGTGAGACTGAGCTAAGAAGAGGTTTCACTGCAGCCCTACAGAGTGGAAAAGCCTGGCAGCACCTGGTGGAAATCAGCTTTTAGCAGCTGGTAGAGATGCTTGGTTTTCTTGAATGTGATTCTGGTGAACTTTTCTGGAGTTCTGCTCAGTTCCTAGGAGTGATGGGCTGGTGAAGAAAATCTTCCCACCTGGCCTCATGAGCCTTTCTGATGGATTCCCAGCACAGTGAGATTGTTCAAAAGATGATGTGAGCTCACAGCTCCACTTGAGGCTAAGGGAAGTCCTCCCATGATTAGGAGCCAGGACTTGACCAGTGGAATTTCTTTTAAACCAAATTTTGCATCTGCTCCTGCATGATGTTGGGGATCTGCAGAGGTTATTGCTGAGGAGGAGCTCCTGGTGTTCGAGCTGCTCATTCAGAGACCAAAGACAGGGTTGGGTTGGACTGTCTGGGGCAAAGGTACTCATCAGCTTTCTAAAATGCAATTTTATTGAAAATAAAAGCAAAAAAACATCTTCCTTTGCAGCGTGGGGGTAATTAGAGGGATGAGCTCTATACTGAGAATCCTTCCAGAGTATGGTGGGGGACTGGTACCATCCAAGAGTGGCTCTGCTCACTCCTCAGATGAATGAAACTGGAAGGCAGGGAACACACCACTTCAGTTTGAATCACTGAATTTCAGCATCACAACAGCATGTGGAGCTCTGTTCCCTTTTTGCTCCTCAGACTGCATTCCCTGTAATATATTGTTGGTCTCCAGCTATGGAAGAACACTGCTGGTCATTTTTTCCAATCTTCCTTAATCTACCTCAAAACTGAGAGCACTTAATCTCCAGTTGTTGAAGAATTCTCAGTTGTAGGGACCGTGGCAGCAATGAAGTGTTACACTAACTTTGAAGGTTTTAATGTGAAAAACATGGGACTGTCTCGTGGGTTGGAAACAGTGTTCCAGTTCACACTTTAGGGGTGGTTCAGTCCTGGATTGAGTTTTCTTTAAATCGGAGTAGGAAGGAGTTTACACATCCCATGCAGCATGCTCGACATCTCAGGAATTCCAGGATTTCTTTCTTTAAAGACACTGGCCAGGGAGCAGGGGGATTCTGCACCCCTGGCTCCCAGCAAAGCTGAACAATTTGGTGATTCTTCTCCTGGGGCTAAAATGACATTGACCATTTATAACCAGCTCCAAACCTCCGAGCTGGGGCTGCCTCCTGGGCAGATTTTGAGATATGAAGGGGTTCTTTTCCTTTTCCTTTTCCTTTTCCTTTTCCTTTCCCTTTTCCTTTCCCTTTTTCCTTTTCCTTTTCCTTTTCCTTTTCCTTTTCCTTTTCCTTTTCCTTTTCCTTTTCCTTTTCCTTTTCCTTTTCCTTTTCCTTTTCCTTTTCCTTTTCCTTTTCCTTTTCCTTTCCTTCCCTTTCCTTTCCTTCTCCTTCAAAGGTGCTTGGGAAACTTCTGCCAGAACTCCCAAGTGATGGGGCCTTTGTCCTGGAGGAAGGAGGCTGGCTGGAGGGTGATCCATCAGCACTGCCCCATCCTTCCCAGCCCCGCGGCATCAAAGGGACCTGCCCAGCCCCAGCTCCTGTCCAGCCCCAGCTCCTGCCCATCCCCAGCTCCTGCCCATCCCCAGCTCCTGCCCATCCCCAGCTCCTGCCCATCCCCAGCTCCTGTCCAGCCCCAGCTCCTGCCCATCCCCAGCTTCTCCCCAGCTCCTGCCCATCCCCAGCTCCTGCCCATCCCCAGCTCCTGCCCATCCCCAGCTCCTGCCCAGCTCCTTCCCATCCCCAGCTCCTTCCCATCCCCAGCTCCTTCCCATCCCCAGCTCCTGTCCATCCCCAGCTCCTGTCCATCCCCAGCTCCTTCCCATCCTGGCTCAGAGGGTGATGGATTGGAGGAATGACTTATGATTTATGGGGAGCACCCCTTGGGAGTGATACCCTCAGCAGGCAAGGTGCTGGCTGCTCAGAGCCCTCACGTAGCTCCCTGCCCAGCTCGTGGTGAAAGGGGATGAGAATTTCTTTTTTTATCTCGTGGAGGAAAGGTGTAGATCTGGGGCAAGGTGGCTGTGACCTGGGTTGGTGAGATGCTGTCACACTGTTTTGCTTTCTTTCAGTGGGTCTAGGGCCCGGTTCTTTGGTGCTACCCTCCAGGATTACATGACTGTGAAAAGAAAATAAAGAAAAAGAAAGATAAAGAAAGTTTAAAGAAAAGTAGTAGTAATTATCAAGTAGATTTTAAAGTGACAACAGCTGCCTGGAGTATCTTAAGTGATTTATTTATTTATTCACTTATTTATTTGAGAGATGCTTGGAAACCTAAACTTGCAGTGCTTCATAGCCAAGTATGTGTTTTATGGGGAATTGCTATAGCTTCTTACCCTAGTGTAATTGTGGCAGATGCTGTGAATTCATAATTAAAGCCATTGATAACTCTGGAAAAGTATTGCAGTGCTGTACAAGCTTGGGAAAAATCAGAGTTACCAAAAGAAAGCAGGGGTGAAATATTATGAACAATTTCTGCAGGTGGGATTCTAAAAATCCTGCTTAGATTTTCTCTAAAGGGAAAACAAACAAATAGGGGTCTGAATTAGCTTCTGTCCTTTCATTTTCTGTTAAAACTTTGCAGAATGCAAACATATTGCAACAGGAAAAGTGTTTTGATTGGCAGGGCTTTGTTATACAAATGTCAGAAAGCTTCCAGTCTCTCAGTGCTCCCAGCTCTGCTGGAGATACAGAATTTATGATTATTTGATGTTAGCAGCATTTCCTTGGATTCTCTCAAAGTCAGATCTTTGGGAAAAAAAAAAAAATAAGTAATTTGAAGATTTTGTTGGAAGTTTGATAGCTTGGGCTAAAAATCCCTCTGGTGTTGCTTAAGCACTCAACTTATGGGAGTTGAGTAAGTAAAAGAAAAACTGAGCAGTGATTGCAGGTACAGGGAGCAGTGGGTGCTCTGGGCTGGGTGTGGAGGTTGGTTTTTTGCTGTGATGACTTCAGTGAGTGCTGTAAAAAGGGGGTAACCTCTTCCAGTTCTTACAGGAAGGATTTTTTTGTTTGTTGATGTTGCTGTCCATTTGTTAGCAAGTTATCTGTGCTGGTCTGCTTGAAACACAGGAAAGAACAGCAAAGACCACTTTCTGGGGGCAAAAAGGGAGGAACAAATGACCTGGCTTCACTTCTAGTGAGAGGGAGACTGTTATCTCCTCCTAGATAACTGGGGAAGGATACTCAGAATACTGTATCATGTGAATATAGTTATTGCCTGCCTTGTATCACTGTGAGTTCTCAACACATCTGGACTGAGAGGAGTTCCAGTAACATTAAAGCACACTATTTTGGTTGGCACACTGATGCTGTGGTATATGCCAATTAGTAATGGCTCTTGGAAACAGCCTGCTTGAAGCTCTCCCTGAACTATTCCCTAGAGAAATTATTCAATTAAGTACAGCTAAAATTAATGTCCATGGATAATAAGCAGCTGGAAAAGGCAAAACTCCAGTGTGTGCTTTTAAAATAACAGCTCTAACTAATCACTGTGTTTGCTGGAATCCATACCACTGTTTGTCTTCTCAGTGTTGTTCTTCAGCTGGGAATGATCTGATGAGCTCTCCCACAGCCCGTGGCCTGGGACCATTCTTTGTCACCAGTGTGGATTTTTAAATCACCATCTGCTGCCTCTGGACCTGCTTTTGTGAGGCTGAGGTGTTCTGTGTTGCTCACGGGTATCAAGGTTTGACCCAGCTATAATCTGCTCCGTTTTGTGATGGATGAGTGAGGAAGGAGACAGTGGTCCTCCACGTGTCCTCAGTCCCTGGAGCAGATGGCCAAGATTTTCTGTTGCAGAACAAAAACTTCCTCTTGGTTCAGCAACTCTCAGCCAGAAAGATGCTGGAAGTTTGGGGAGCCAATGGAAAGGGTGACACTGGAGATGTGGGCTGCTCCTTGGCCTCCTGAGCCAAGCACTTGGGCTGCTTCTCACTTCCCAAGGGCCAGGCAGAGATCCCAGGACTCAGGAGCAGTTTGTTCTTTCCACTCTGCAGGTTTTTCACTGTTGTCACTGGGAACCAGGAGAATCCTGATCCTGAAGGAGTTGTTTGTTCCTCTGCAAGGATCCTTCAGGGTGGGAAGCTGGCATGGCCTGGAGGGCACAGGGTTGGCAGAAGGAGACCTCCTGTGTGATGGCTGAGGCATCACCCAGTGCCTCCAGCTACTGCAGTGAGGTTGGGGGGCAGGTTGGGGCTTTCCTTCCCTGCCTGCTCTCCTGGGCAGCAACCAGGATGGTGTTTGCTCCAGAAGCAAAAAGCAGAAGTTTGTTTGCTCCTGCCTGGAGCTCCCCCAGCCCAGATGCTTTGTCAGCAGAGCCACAGCCTGGCAGGATGGGGACAGGGATGAGAACAAACAGAGCTGCCCAGAACCCCCCCAGAGCTGCAGGGGAAGCAGTGGGAAGTGGGATCCCCTCTTGTCTCCTTGAAGCCCCTGGGACTGGGATGTACACATGGCACATCATACAACATCTTCCCAACAGGAGTCCAGAAGGAGTTTTCTGGCTGTCTCCAAGGGCCATCATGCCCCTGTAAATTAGAAGAGCTAAAGAGTGAGACAGCTGAAACACAGAGGAACAAGTTGGTTGGCTCCCTTGGAGAAGTTATAGCCTTTTGGGTTTTAAAAATCCTTTTTAATACTGCCAAAGAAGAGATCAGATGTCATCAGTTATATTTGGGAAAGTGGGGAGATGAATCGTGGTCTTTACAAGCAATGCAGAACTCGGCACAGGGTGTCCCGAGCAGCATGGAGCTTGGAGCAGCACCAGAACCAGCACCAGGGTGGTTCTGTGCCATGGGGGGAGAGCTGAGCACCTCCCAGGGGCTGCAAAAATCAGGCCTGGCCTTCAGCCCCAGAGAGAAATTCAGATTCTTGGCTTTGTGGGTTTTTTCACTGTGTTTTTCTCTTCTCCCTCTGCCTTGACACTACAGCTGGCACATGGAGGTTCTTTAGGTTGCTGAGGTTCTTCCCTTAGTTGCAGTGTTCTCTTCATACTGCTGTGCATTTGGAACAATGCTTGCTTGCTTATTGAGATGTAATTGTGGGGTTTGGAGGTACAGAGGTTGGCATTCAGTGTATGATTCATTTCTTTGGTATCTTGCTCTTCTCCTGAGGCACCAGAGACCTGAGAGTGAAAGCCTGCTTGGCTTCTCCACTAAATTCCAACCTTATTGTAATTTATTATTTTTTTCTGTGTGTGTGTGTAGCATAAAACAGTATGGATTTTAGTTCTCTAGATGTTTTTCTTCAGGCTGGCTGCAGTCTTCCATGACTCCCAGAGGGGCATGCCATGGAGATGCATTACTGACTGATAAATCCTATTGAGTGATCTGTAAATACAAATCCATGGAAAATCCCAACAATTTCAAGGAAATGTTTGGTCAGCAACACCGTCCTGCTAAACTGTGACCAAAGCCCAGATTTGTTTTCTCTCTGCCTGTGCTGGGTTTCATGTGGCTGTTTTCACTTGGCTCTTGGGTTTCTTCACAGACAGAACGTGTGCGACTCAAAGAGGGAGCTGCCAAAACCAAGGGAGGCTTTTTACATTTTTTTTTTTTTTGACTAAAACAAACAAGAAAAGAAGGGTTGTAAAGTCATGTATGAAAGCAGAACTGGCTGTGGAAGAGGCTGTTTTACTTATGGGGAGTGATGTTCATCCTTCCAACCCTGCCCATTCTGTGATTCCTGGGGACCCCATGAGTTAAAGGAGAATAATTAAAAATAAAAAAATCCCATTGGGTTCAGAAAGCTGAGTGGGGCACAGGTGGCAGCAGGGAGACGGGGGATGGAAAGACAACCAAATCATGTTCTTTCCTTTGAGTGGAGAAGGAAAAAACTCCCATAAGTTCCTGCCAAGGGAAACGTGACATGCCTCAAAGTGGCCATGCCCAGCTCTCCTGCTCTGCCACCCTCTGGCTTTGCTCCTTTTCTGAGCTGTGTCCCACTTGTCCCTAATGAGTTGATTTTCTCTGATGAGCTCCTTGCTGGGAGGAACAGCAAGGAGGCCTCAGGTGGCTTGGTTAATGGTGCTCTGGTGATGAGAGCAACGTCATCCATAGGTGGTGGATGGGATCATCTCTGCTGCACCTCATGTGACTCTTCATCTCATAAATTACCCATTTTTTAATGATTAAAATGCAGAGCTTTTTGCTGCTGTTGAGTCCCTGCAGAGGAAGATTCAATATTAATTTTGTGTCTTTAATGTGATCTCATGAGCCAGCAGTTCACTTGCTGCCCTGTCCCCAGCATTGCTGGGCACTGGTGGGGTCTTGGCACTGGGGTTGGAGAAGGAGGAAAGATGGAGTGGCTGAATGGGCTGGGAATGGGACTTCTGCTCTCTGGAAACATTTGGGCTTTTTGTTTTGTTGTCAAAACTTAGAATTTCATTTGCAAGCTGCAAGCTGCTTGTTCATTTGAAGCTGCTTTTTCACTTCAAGCCCATCAGGGATGTGTTGCAGATGAAGGGCATCACAGGGAGGTGAAACACTGATGGTCCAGGTGTGCAGAGTGCATCCCGGGCTCTGGGATGTCCTGGTTTTATCATCTGTCAAACAGGTTGCCAGTGGAAACCATTCCCTTGGAAAACTTCTGCCCAGCTGTAGAAAGACTTGATGGCTGAGTTGACAGAGGAGTTGGGGCTGCCAGAGAAGTCAGATTTCAGCCCCATAGGAAGTGGTGTTAGAAATGTCAACAGAGGAGTTGGGGATATGGGAAAGGCAGAATATGGGAAAGGCAGATGGTGAGGGGGGTCCTGGGGGCTCTGCCTTATGCTGCTGGCAAATCCAGTGCCTGATGCTTGCAGCCTTTTTGGGGAGGAATAGAGGAGAAAAGCAAAAGGATCCTTTTGGACACAGCAGACAGCTCCAGCACCTGGTTGGGGTTCAGCTCAGGGTTTGCTTTCCCATCCTGTGAGTGTGAGAGGGCAGCTGTGATGGATGGGCCTTGCCTGGGGAGGTGACATAGGGTGGGATTCCTGTCTCATGGATGGGAGGCTCTGAAATTATCCATGCCGTGGCTGGAGAGAAGCAGAACCAGGTTTTTGTTAGGGAAGGCATCGGTGGGTTTAGGGGTTAAAACAGAACATTGCTGATTTTCATGGCAGCAGCAAAGTTTAAAAAAACCCAAAAGGATAGGAAGAATGATTATTTTTTTTTTGAGACTTCCTAGGCTTACATGTCATTTCTTCTGCTCAGTTCTTTATCTCCTGTCTTCTCCTGGTGTCCTTTGCATAAATCCTCATTTTTCTACCTATTAGGAGATATAATTTTAAAGATGTGTATGAATACACCCTTACTGCTGCTACCAGGGTGTTGTTCCCCTGCAATTCCAGGGAAGGTTTTTACATCCTGGTTGTCACTTCTAGCACACCTCTGAACACAGAATCACTCTGGTTGGGAAGAGTGGTCCTTCCCTGGACACATTCCAGCACATCCATATCTTTCTTGTAACTCCAGTCAATGTATCCTCAATTCCTTAAAAGACATTGACACAGCTTCAACTTGCTGTGACCAGAGGAGCAATTCCATGAGCCTTTTTTTTTTTTTTAATGCTTTGCATTCATCTGTAGGTCAAAAGAAGCTTTAATTTTCCAGCTATGAGATCTGGCAGCAAGTTGAGGTCTGAGTAGACGGGTCTCCTGTTTGCTTTTGTGAGCCCAAATATGATTCAAATGCAATGCAAAATATTAAACAAACCCCACCTTTATTTGGTGTTGTGTTGTGGGGTTTTTTTAATAAATGCAGGGAACTTTTCCTCACTTTGCTTATATTTTCTGCAGCAAGCATCTCTCTCCTCTGCAGGAGAAGGAGGCAGAGGTGATGTTGGAGCTGGGGAGGGCTGACTGACCACATGCTTGCATTTTCCAGCCTCTCCCACCTCTTCTACAGGGATGTTTCCTCCATCCCTTCTGACCTGGACCTCTGCTCAGCCTGATTGCTCTGCATTGCTTCAAAACACATGTTGCTTGAGATCAGAAACTGCTGTTGTGGGGTTTTAGCACCAAAAAAAAAAAGGCAAATATTTCAGCATATATCAACCTGCATTTTTTTTCCTGTCATCTACTGGTATCATTGTGTTCCCTCATTGTGCCTTTTCTTTGCTTGTAAATCCTCTGTGTGGAATTAATCCCCATTCCCTCAAGGGGAATTCCCTCTGCATCCCAGGTCCCAGAGCTGAAGGAGCTGCAGGGCTCCTGGACTCCTGTCCTTGAGTTTAGTCCTGGTTTAAGGGATGCCCAGACTGATCTGAGACCTGCACACCCCACTGCTGGCTTTGCCAGGGGATACACACCAGGCTTCTGGAGAAATCCTGCCTAGGAAAAAGCATCCAGATTTATAAAGACAGGTTTGTGTTCCAGTGCTGCAGCCTCCCAGGGATGGGGTGAGGGGAGATGGCAGTGCCCATGCTCCTCTCTCTGTCTTCTTACAGACTTGGTGTGTTTGGTGCCTTGTCTGCTGGTGGGCTCAAACCCCAATGCTCCTGGCTGTCCCCTGGCAAAGGGGGACAGGGCTGTGACACTGGGTTTCAGTCCCTGCTGGTGCAGGAGTTTTTATCTGAACGTGTTTAACAGATGGAGAACCTTCAGACTGGGCTTGCAGCAGGCAACCCCAGGGTTCTGCAGGAGGTTTGATCTTCTGCTCCAGGATCCTGCAGGGAGACCTTGGCCCAGTTTGCATTTTGGGTTTGAGTGTGGTTTGCAGGGCAGGGTTACAGCAATGTCCCCTGGAAGGTCACTGGCAGCCACCCTGCCTTGCCTTTCCCCTTGTCCCCTTTCAAGCAACCTCACTCCTTCCCCTTTGGGGGTTTCTCTCACTTTTTCTTTTTTTGTTTGCTCCTTGCATAGTCAGGTGAACGGGAAGTGAGAGAAAACTTTTTTCATCTCCAATGTAATCAGGATGAAATTGCATTTCAAGCCAATTGGGATTTGCTTGGAGGGCAGAAGGGTTTGCAGGTGGGTCATCTGTTGGAAGAGGTGGTTCTTGGGAGCTTGCTTGGGTTTGTCAGAGCTCTGAAGACTTTTTTTAGCCACGGAGTTAGTTTTCTCTGGCAGCCCCTCTGCCTGCCTTAGAGTTGAAAACAAGTAATTAATTCCTGCCTTCCACAGCCTGTGTTTCCACTGGTTTTCTTTTGCTTCAGAGTGGGGAGAGCTTCTCTACTCTACATGAAGGTCTCAACCTGGGTGTCACCACAGGGATGTGGTGATGGGGGCACAGAGGGGTTGGCATTTCTGTGCAAGTTGTTGAGGGGTGTAGAGGGTCTGTGTGACCCTCTGGGTCTTTCTGGGCAGGGGGTTGGTGGGTGTAGATGAGGGGATGTTCTTCTGTTGGTGGTTGGAAGGGAACCTGGTGATCCAGATTGAACTGGTAATGGGGTAAGAACCTCCCTGTGCTTTGTCCCAGCACAGTGATGGAGGAGAAAACCCTGCTGAGCCCTCCTGGTTGTGCCACGAGAGCCCAACCACTTCTGGCTGGGACTGCACCTCACTTGCAGAGCTTTGGGCCATGTGCTTGGTGATGTGTTCTGCTCCCTGCAACCTGACTGCCAGGGGCACACAGCTATGCAGGAACACTTCCCCAGAGCTCCACAGTCCAGTTCTCTGGTTCAGGAATGGCTCCTGCTGGTTGGTCTGACTGGGGAATGGTTTGTGCAGGGGGATGGGAAAGGAGAGGCTCTAGGCACGAACCCAACTGCAGTGCCTTGGGCTTTGAAATGATGACAGCAAGTTTTCCTGCTCGCATTTGTTCTCATTTAGCTTCCAGCTTGTTCACCAGGATGTTTTTCAAGGAGGGTCTGGTCAGGGTTGGCAAAGGAAAGTCTCTTATTTCCCAAGCATGCTTATCACTTTGTCCTTGACAACGATGGGAACTTTCGGCACTTTTTGCATTTTCATTTAGAGGCAAACATGAGAAAGGCTCTGCAGGCAGCATTGTGCTGGCTTTCCTGTCTGCTGAATCATGCAAGGCAGATAAAGTTCCCCAAAAATGTTGTTGGCTTTGCAGATGTTGGACCTGGGAAAGTTGGGTGAGAGGAGGAGGAGAATTAAAATATCTGAGCTAGGAAATGAAGAGATGGTGCAGTTCAAACAGGGTACCTGCCATCCCTTGGGAGATTGTGTACTGCTGTGGGATGAGCACTTCAGTATGTTAAACTTTAAAAATATGGGGAGTTTGTGACTGGAATGGAGCTGTATTGGTGGGATGATGTTGCTTAACCATGGGAGTGGTGAATGATTTAGATGTGTGGGATAAAGCTGCCCCCCCAGGAGCAGTTGATGTTTTGCTCTGTGCCCTCCCTTCATGTGAAAACTTCAATGGTGTAGGCCTGGGGACATGAATCAGGAGCTCTTGGTTTAAGAATGATGCATATTTTCAAAGTACATAATTTTTTGTATTTTGATACCAACTTCTATAGGGATTTCTCTGGAGATGATGGAGTCCTTGTGGGGCAGACTTTAAAAGCCTGAATTTGATGACTGGTGCTTGAATCTCCCTGCTCTCTGGGCCAGTAAAGCCTCCGTGCTACACACACCTTTAAAAATGTCCTTTATATCTCCAAAATGTTGATTATTTTCTGTTTCTTTTTTTTTTTTTTTGTTATATGTATGTACACCCAAACTGGTTGTTTATAGCTGGATACAAAGCTGGTTATTGGGTAAGATTTGAGGATGTAAGCAACCTGTAGCTTAACACCTTTTGCTGGGGGAAGGTGGCTTGTGGAGAAAACCATTCCCTTGCAGGCAGTGGGACAGAAGTGATGGGCAGGAGCAGGGTACAGATTGGCACTGCTTTGGCATGATTTTCTTTTCTAGTGTCCCAGGGAAGTTTTGGAAGTGCAAGGAGTACCCTTTGTAGTGTCATCCCTTTTCCTAGTAGAGGGATTTGGGAAATCTCTCAGAGGAATACAGCTAAAGCAATAAAGTCCAATTAATGAGGGCCCTGTCCTGGTGATGGGGCTTGGGAGCATACAGGGTTATGATGCATAAAAATCAACAGGATATTCTTGCTAACTGAGCACTCTGTGCTCCAGCTTTTTCTTTTGCTTACAGTCCATGAAACTTGAACATTTTGGGAGGGAGATGCACTGCTGGGTCTGCCTGGGGATCAGTGACTCCAGACCACAGCACAGGCACAGCTGCTGTCCCTGCCCTGAGCTCAAAAGGCAGATGAGATTTATTGGGACAGTGATCAATAGTGAGGAAAGTGCTGGAAATGTAACCAGAGCACGAGCCTTTGCAGCAGCATTCAGGCTTTGGCTGCTGTCCTCCTCCTGATTTATCATGCACCAAAAAAGCCATTCCAACCTGCAAAGTAGGAAGCAGCTCACACACAGTGTGGTCATGCACCCAGCAAGAAGACCTGGCTCTGTGTTTCAAGAAAATTAGAGCGTAACAGGCAGCAAGAAAGGGACTTGGTGCCTGAATGTGGCTTTTGATTTTCAGTGTTAAAAAAACCCAGCCTGACAACTGTTCTTGGAGGGAGCCTTGTGCCTGCTCTGGTTTCCCTGACAAAAAACAAACAAAAAAAAGAGTTATCAGTTGTCTGTGGCTTGAAGTTTCCCCCTCTGTTAATAACAGAGGTAAGAGAAATTTTCAGGGGATTATCTGGGCAGAACCATCCATACCTCTCCCTTGTTGAGCCAAGGCAGGAGTTGATTTTTATTCTTTGTGGTCACTTGGTTGCAACTCCACCAAATTCTCTCAAAAGCATTCATGAAGATAGAGACTCTGGGTGGTTTTAATAACAGCCAAGTGGTGAGATGCTCTGTTCCAGGGACTGAAATTTCTGATTTCCTATAGCCTATGCACTAATTCTTTCACTTTGGCTTGTGTTTTGTGGTTGCCAGCATCTTTTCCTCCATGGACAGCTGGACTGATCCTTCTCTTTCAGATTGTATTTTTTCTTCTGCTCTTGAAGTGGTGGAGTGCACTGAGTCTGGAAGTCTCTTGTGTAGGATTTCCCAGGCTTTGGACCTTTCATTGCTTGTGGATCACTGGTGTGTCACACTGGAAAATTAAAGGGTGCAGCTGGTTTCCATTTGGGAGCCTCCAGCAGGAGCGTGCTTGTTGAGCAGTGATGCTGCAGGGCTGGGAGATTAATGCTTGTGTTGCTCTTTCCCCAGAGATCATCGATGACCTCACCAGCTTGGTTGAAAACACAGACGACAAAATTCGCAACCAGACCCGGCATGTGAAGGTGGTGGACAAGAAATCAACGTCCTGTGGTAGGAAATGGCTTGAACACAAATCCTGCCCTTCTTAGGAAAGGATGAGAAGCCAGCCCAGCTCTCAGAGGCTGTGTGCAACGTGCTCCCCCCAGGAACAGCTTCTTCTAAAAAGCTAGGGAAGCATCTCTCCAAACTGAAACGTGACCGTAGCTGCTTTTGCAGGTTTGGCTCTCTGGGCATGCTGTGCTGATGTAGTTAACTTCCTTCAGGCTTTTGACTCCCAACATTGCACAATGCTCTGACTGAAAATTGTAGAACTGCACGAAATGAGTGTGGTACGTGTTAATTAGGCTTAGAAAACTTGCTGGCTACCAGCTCTCAGAAGGCAGGCACAGCGGGGAGCGATGCCGCAGGGACACTTGGAGTGCTGTCCTGCAGGGCTGTGTGCTCATCCCAGTGACATTCACAGCTTGCCAGACATGAAATCCTTGCTGGTGACTCTTCAAGCCACGTGAAAGCTGGTGGAGCTAAATGGGACTCTCTTTCCACTTAGCCACAGCAAGGCTGCACGCAGGTTTCTTCTCCAGGAGGAGGAGCTGAGGGCTTGGTAGCAGCAGGTGTGGGAAGATGCTGTGGGTGAGGGCAGCAAATGTCTAAATGTCTGCATCCTGGGGATGAGTGACACTGAGGAGGATGTCCATGGGGAAGTGGTGGTGGTGGTGAGACACTTGTGGAAATAGTGTCTCCACTTTGGGTGTCTGTGATTTGGTTTTGGCGCACCAGAGAACTCAAAATGCTCACAAGAACGACAGATGCTCCGTAGGGATTGGATTTGCAGCCAGAAGTTAACAAAGTTTATTTTGTGTGGTTTAGTAAAGAGAAACTGAGGGGCTGGCTTGGTCACCTGTCTGCATGGAGAAAGGTTTCTGGCTGGTGGGAAGCTTTTATTCTGTACAGTGATGATCTTGCAGCTAAAGTGACCAAGCTCAGACTGACAGTGAGACAGTTGTCAAGCACTGAGGATGCATTTCAGGGATTTCTTTAGTTTTCCACTGATGATAACTTTTTGAAAGCTTGGCTGATGAAAAACTGTGGCTTCTTCTGGAGGACGGAGTTGACTTGTCAGAGGCATTTGTCTGTGGTTTCTGTTGTACCAACTACAACTACAGTTAGAATTAAAGGAGTGGCTGCAGAGTTTGGTACTGATTTTTTTTTTTTTTTTTTTTTAGTTTAATCTCAACATGGGATGGGTTTAATCTAAAACTAATTGCACGGACTGATGCTGAGGACTCTTGTGTGCCTTTGCAGCCTCCCCTTAATTTTTGTGGTTTTATTTTCTGCATGTGTACAGGGAAGCATGATGGGGAATGCCTGTGCAGGGCAGGCAGGGAGTCCCATTTCATATGGGGCAGCTTCTCCCTCCTCACTTTTCTTCCCCTTTTCAGTTCCTCCTGTACGTGCAGCTTCAGGCAGCATTGCTGGATGAGTCTGTCCCTTTAACTCCAAACTTGATGCTGACTGGGCTGGGGAATTTGAGAGGAGGAGGAGGAGGAGGATGGGAGAGGCGAAGGCTGGGAGGATCCAGGGCTGGATTCCTTGGAGGTGACCTCTCTCACCCTTTACACATTGAAAAACATTTTTCTGCAAGGGGTGGTGAGAAGCACTGCTTCTTGGTGCCTCTTCCCTCTGCTCCAATAGCTCTTCCCGTGTTTGCATAACAATTTGGGCATATGTAAACATGGGATTGCCTCAGATAGCTGTTTTACTCTGCCTAACTGTGAGGTTTAGAACAATAATGCTGGAAGGCACAGCCTTTAGTGGCATTGTTCCCATCCCTTTTCCACCCTGATCTCTGGCTCTGAAAATCAGCTGGCATATTAAGATCAGGAAAACCCTCTGCATCTGTACAATTATTCCTTCAACCAAGCCAAGCAGTGGGAAAGCTGGCACCTGTTAGGTAATTTTTTCAAAATAATTTTTTTTTTCCCCCCCCTTTCCAACCTTTCATTTAAATTGATAAAATCTTTAGGAACTCTTTGGTTTCTGTGCTGTTATTTGGATTTAAACCGTGGCAAAGTGCTGAGTCTTCCCACTTGCCCACTGTCCCCTTCCTTGGGATGGAGAAGTTTGCTTGGACCCAGGCTCTGGATCATGTGCCTGGTCCCCTTTGTGCCTGTGTGCTGAAATCAAAATGTCATTTGATTTTTCTGATGAGTGCCTCTCCTGGAGCCACTGGCTGTGGATGAACACAGAGCAGTCTGGCGTGAAGAGTGGACTCATCCCCTCTTAAGAGCAGGAGTGTAGTGTGTCAATGGGTGGGTCTTTGGTAGCAAAATCCAAGTATTGCCAATGAAATCCAACTTCAATCTCTGTTTCATAGAATCACAGAATGGTAGGGGTTGGAAGGAACCTTGAAAGATGATGGAGTCCAACCCCCTGGCAAGGCAGGAGGATTGGACCTCCAGCAGTCACACAGAACACATCCAGGTGGGGTTGGAATGTTCCCAGGGAAGGAGACTCCACAACCTCCCTGGGCAGCCTGGGCCAGGGCTCCCTCACCCTCACAGTGAAAAAAAATTTCCTTATATTTACATAGAACCTCCCATGTTCCAGCTTGTACCCATTGCCCCTTGTTCTGTTATTTGCCATAACTAAGAAGGGGCTGGCTCCATCCTCCTGGCTCCATCCTCCTGGCTCCATCCTCCTGCTTTCATCCTCCTGGCACTCTCCCTTCACATATTTATAAATGTTGATGAGCTCACCCCTCATTCTCCTCTCCTCCAAGCTGCAGAGCCCCAGCTCTCTGAGCCTTTCCTCATAAGGGGGATGTTCTACTCCATCATCCTTCTGGCTATTCACTGGTCTTTCCCAAGGAGTTCCCTCTCCTTCTGGAACTGAGGGGCCCAGAACTGGACACAAGATTCCAAATGTGGCCTCACCAGGACAGAGTAGTGGGTTGGTTCATTTGCAGCTTATTTGCAATGCTATTTCTTTTGCTGACTCCAAAGCTGTTGCCAATCCCACCCTTTGCTCCTGGATTTATTTCTTCTTGGCATATTTAGAAGGGTGGTGGGGACATACATCATGGAACTGTCACAGTATCTCAACTGGTCATATCCCCTCAGATCTATATATCAATATCTGTAGCACCCACTAGAGCACGTGCCTCATCTACACAGCTTTTAAGTACTCCCAGGGATGGTGGGATGGAAAATAAGGAGATAGAGTTCTTAGATCTCAGAAACTTGCTTTGAATTTTCACCAAAATGCACACACAAATCATGAAGCTGTTGTTCAGCTGCCTGTACTCTATCTGCTACCAGGATGCTTACATGCACAATTCTGACTTCTCAGTTTTTACCACTGGTTCTCTTGGGTTTGTCTGTCTCCACTGCCTCCCAGTTTCCATCCCTTGGGGGGGTTTTTTGTCAAGAGCAACACTCAACAGCCACATCTTACTAACTTTTTGATTAGAAACTTCAACCCTCAGGATCTCCTCTGAGGAACTTCATTTAAAAAGAAGCAGAAAGTATAATTAAGACTGAGATGCTGGAGGCAAAACCAAGTTTGCCCCAAACAAACTCTTGAGCTGGAGCAAGCTATGGAAATGCCACAGAACCAGTGACTGATGCCTTCAGTAGCTTTGGCTTTCATGGGTAGAGCTGTCCTGACTGTGATCCCCTCCACTCCATTTCCAGCTGGGCCAGTGGCCGTGTCCTGTAACATAACAGGCAACTGCAGAGTGGTGGCTAAGTGATCTTGAGTTTGGTTTTTTCTTTTTTTTCCCCATCTTTCATTTTCTCCAACTCCACAAGATGGCATTGCAATCTGCTCGCCTTCCTCCAGCCCCAGGTAGGTGCTCTCCTCTCCCCTTTCCTTCTGATGGAGGTTTTGGGAGGGTGTAGACTTCACAGTAATCTTTACAGTTTGTACAAGGTAGGGGTTAGCAAACTGCCAAAATAGCTAGATTAAACACAGAGCTTTGCAAAACCTATTAATTGGAGTTTTCAGAAGGTTTCATTTGTTTTAAAACAGAGGAGCTTGGATTCTAAAAGGTTTCCTCTAGAAAATAATGATTCATGCAAGCTGGAGCCTTTTTCCTGCCAGATTCTGTGATCTCTCAGTTTGAAGTTATGCTTATTTTTTGCCATGGATTTAATTTGTTTTATAAATCATGGATGGCAGTCACTCAGGTTTGTTCCTCTGACGTACTTGGTGTGTTTAGATGAGCAAGTCCCCATCCGTTTCTCTTTTTTTTTTTCTTTTTTCTCCTGGAGTGGAGAGCTGGTGGAGTGTGCCATTAAATCAACCTTTCCTGCAATCTGACTCTCAGAGCAGTTGCTCCAATGTTCCTTCCTGGTGCTCCTCTGACAACTGCACTGCCTCCAAGTCACCTGCCCTTGTTTCTACAGGATGAGTGTTCTTGGCCTAGCAAGTTGTATATTTTGCTGGGGTTTTCTAAGTATTTTTTTTCCTCTCTTCCTTCAGCATCTTCCATTTTAAGCAATTACACATGTAAATGTTTGTTCTGAGCTGTTACCCCTGTGAGAAAGCTTTGAGCAGAAGCTAGCAGAAGAATGATGAACCTGTTGGTTGAACTGGACTTGTCTCTGATGTCTTCACTGGGCACTGAGATCACAGAATCATAGAATGGGCTGGGTTGGAAGGGACCTCAGAGCTCATCAATCCAACCCTTGATCCACTCCCCCCGTGGTTCCCAGCCCATGGCACTCAGTGCCACATCCAGGCTCTTTGGAAAGATCTCCAGACACGGAGAATCCACTACTTCCCTGGGCAGCCCATTCCAATGCCTGATCACCCTCTCCAGAAAGAAATTCTTTCTCATCTCCAACCTAAACCTCCCCTGGCACAACTTGAGACCTCCATCCTCCCAGCACTGGAGCTGCCCAGGGCAGTGGCCAAGAGGTGGCTGGGCAGAAGATAAATTTTCACCTGAGCTTTTCTGTCTCCTCATTCCTGTCTCACACAGCCCTTAGTTACTGCTGGCAAATACCAGGAGTCCAACAGATTTCACAGGATCATCAAATCAATAAGGTTGGAACAGACCTCTCAGTCAAACCATCAACCCAACCCCCCCAGCCAACCAAACCACGTCCTCAAGTGCATATTTTGAACACCTTCAGGGATGAGGACTCCACCACTGCCCTGCCCAGCCTTTTGCAGTGCCTGACCACTCTTTCAGTAAAGAAATTCAGTAAAGAAATCCTAATACCCAATCTGAACCTCCCCTGGTGCAACTCAAGGCCACCTCCTCTCGCTGAAGGCTCCAGCTTTCTGCTCCCCTGTTCTGCAGCTCTCAGCTCAGCTCCCTGGAGTGTTTTCTCCTCTCACCCCACTCCTTTTCCTTCCCTAAGGAGTGCAGGTTAGCTGTGCCTGGGGGGAGCAGAGGGAGATGTGCTAGAAGTGAGCCCAACTTCAGGAGCAAGGGATGGGTTGGCAGCTCCAACCTCGCCCCACTGACTTCTGAACCCATCAGCTAATTGGAGCTGAAAGGAGTTGGAGATAGAGGTCACAAAGATAAGGAATTACTACGAGCTTACTTGGGCAACTATCCTCATTAGAGAGACCCAATTAAGGGTCCCATGGGGGGGGGTATGTGGCAGGGTGAGCCCAGGTCTCATTAGACAGCAGAGAAGCCTCAGAGCAGATTAGCTCAGGGACAGAATGGGAAATGTGGCTTCATTAATTATGTTAATGGAACAACTTTTAAACTGACACGTCCAATAATTTTGGTACTTTGCCCCATCTAAGACTTCTGGTTAGTTTGTTGTCAAGCTGTCTTGTTTGCCCATCATAAGAAACACTTTTCCTTGGCTTTTCTCTGAGCCCCTAAGGGGCAGGTGAAGAGCTCATGGGATGACTTAACAGTGAGAACAAAACCAGCCCAGAGGCTGCTTTCAGATTCACCAAATAGATGGGAGGAAAAGGGTCAGTCCTGGTGCTTAGGTGCTGCCTTTGCTGGGGGTGTGTGCCCAGCAGCCTGGTCCTCACTCTCCCAGTGGCTTTGTACCCTCCAGGCACCTCCTGCCCTCTGTGCCTCCTCCTCCTCCTCCTCTCATGTGCTCTATGCACATCTTCAGTTTTTGGCTTAAACTTGCTCATGCTGAGATGCTGAAATGCCTTCAGCTGATGAAAGAACCTGGACCTAAGCAGCTGTAAATGTTTTTATTTATTTTCTTTTTTGAAAATGGTGGTTTGGATTTGCTTTATCAGTTTTTGCCAGGTGAGGAGCACAGTGTTTGCTGGGGGTGTCAGCTCTGTGTGTGTCTAGCAGGAAAGGATGGGAAGAGCCTTCTGGGTCATAGGATCCCTTCAAGATGAATTTCTGAGAACAAGCTTGTTTTTTCCCCCCCATTACTCCTATTGGAAGGCTGCAGTGGTCATAAACTTATTTCCAGCCTGGACTTGTCAGGGACACTTCATTTTGTCCACGTGCAACCCTTGTTCTGGTGTTTTGAATAGTTCTTTCCCCCTTTTTATTTCACTTGCCCAAATGTGTGTGTCCAAGAGATCACCCACTGTTCCCTCCCTCCCAGCTTTTGTTTTGTGGGGCTGAACAAGCATCTTTACATTTTAGTACCTTAAATTAATACCTTGGGTTCTTGATAAGCCCTATTTTACACTTCTTCCTGCTTAAAGTTGTTTGGTTTTTTTTTAAACCACATGAACTGCCTGCAGCATCCCCTCCAGCCTGTGTTCTCCTGCTGCCTTGCCCACCAGCTCCAGCACTTCTCTGGCTGCTGGAAGGCTTCCAGCACCAGTCTGTTGGTTCCTGGGTCAGTTTTGGTTTGAACTGCTTGGGCTTTTCTCTATTCTTGTACATTTTCCACCTGAATTCGTTTTCTTTCCAGCTTTTATCACCAAGTGCTGTTTGTCCCAAGGATGTGGCTTCCTCTTTTCATCCCCCTGAATTTCAGACTTCCTCCGTTTCTCTTCAAAGTTACCCATTTTTTCCCTGTCTGCTGCCCCAGCTTTTCTCTGTGCTGATGCTGCTTTCCAACTTTGTGTCATCAGCAGATTTCATTAGCACACTTACTTTTTGTGCCAAGGTCATTAATAAAAATATTTAATAAGATCAGCCTCCTGACCATTCCTTGAGGAGCTCTGCTGGTGACCTCCATCCATTCTGATCCTTCTTTCAACGCTGCTTTGCCTCTCCCCACTTTCCTGGCCTTACAGTTCTGTTAATCTCCATCTTTTTCATTTAATAATTTCCCACGTGGCACTGGATCACGTGCTTTGCTAAAGTCTGCGTGGATGGGATCTATCACACTTCTTCCTTTGTCTAGAAAATTCATTATCTTACCGGGCCAACCTGATTAGCTCTGTTTGATCTCATTTCCCTTCAGTCCAGCCCCTTTGTTTTCTACCCTGTTTACCATTTGGTTTCATGTTCTAATTAGCATCTCTTCAGTTGGCTCTCCAGCCTCCATCCTCTGGAGGTTAATCAGACAGGCTGTGCATGCTTTTCCCCTTCCAGGATGCAGTCCTGGGTGCTGCTGTTCCTCTCTGGTGCAGGACAAGTGGCCACATCTCAGCCCACCCAGTTCTGGGGGACATAGCCCAGATAAGATTCAATTTGAAGGGCAAGACCTGGAGCTTCGTGTGCATCAGTCCTCCTGGCTTCATTAAGCAGCTTCTTTCATTTAATAACAAATCACCCCATGGCCCTCCAGAACCATTGCAGCCTTCTCCGGGCTCCCACCACCAAGCCCTGGGCTGGCAGATGGAACCAGTGGTCACTTTTCCAGGTGTCCGGGTGCCCCAACTCTTCCCCCTTGTCTTTTTCTGGTTATGGTGACCCCCCCCAAGTATCTCCCTGGACAACTTTTGCAGACAGAGTCACCAATAAAATGGTTCACTTCAGGCTGCACAGCCAGTAGGGGATAAATAAGGGATGAAGGGCAGTACTAGTGTAAAATGAGGTGGGGGAAAATTACTTTGCTGTGAAATACTGACAGAGGGTTTGCTTCTGGAGTGGCAGTGGTGATACACAGGCTGCAGAATAATCATTTGTTCAGGAGAATAATCATTTGTTCAGGAGCTGAGCCCTAAGTTTTGGGACAGCCCAAGTGATGGAGCTGGAGCTTGGCATTTCTGGGACTGTGTTGCAAGATGTAAATCAGGCAGAGGTTCAAACCTGAAGCTCTGAAATGGCAACGAAAGCTCTGAAATCTCTCCCATAAGCAGAGAGGGGAGAGGGAGAAGAGGAGGGGGACAAGAATAGGAAAGCAAAAGGCAGTAGACATCTTCTTAATTACATTTGCATATGCAGCTGTTCAAACAGACTGAACTTCATCAGTGCTTGTTCATACCTATCAGGAGATTTAGAGCAGCTGTTGTCAGCCCATGTAGCGGGTTTGTATAAATCTGGGGGTAAAATAAGCCCCTGGGCACCCTGCTCACCCAAGCTGTCCATCACTCCAAAAGGGCAAGTAATTAATTGTATTTGAGTATTGAAAAAAATTGGAATTGTGTGAAATAACCAAGGGTGAGTGCTTACAGCTTGGTTTCCAAGGATACATGAAGAATTAAACCATTAATTTATATTTCTGAAAATGGTGTTGAAAAGTGTTAATTTGTACATTACCAAAGAGCCTCCTTCTGCCTTTTCCTTCCTAGGACCCTCAGTGACAGAATAATTCCTCTACCTGTTCTGGAGTTGAAATATAACAGTGCTCTGGCATGGGGATTTTGTACCATGGTAAAACTAAATGGAGAGAGAGGAAGCTATCAGAGTTAACTCTATTCATTCTTACAACTTTGAAATTCTACCTTAGACTCAGGCTCCCAAATGCCCAATCTAGCTGTTTCCACCCTCTCTTGGTCATGTTACCCTACATCCACACCAACCAGAGATGCTGGAGTGAGCACAACACTGCTGCAGACACAGTGCTGGGGCAGAGAGAGGGTCCAGCATCTGGAATCCTGCTTCCCAGGCCCCAGGCACTCAAGAGACACAATACATGGAGGATGTGGTCAATGGAGAAATTATTTTGTGAAGGACCGAGTGGTTATGTCGTCTCTTCAGGGCTTTCTGAGATGCATAGAGGATGTTGATCCCACCAGAAATTGGGGATATAAATCAGCAAGGGGCTGTGATCTCAAATCTTTCTTATTTTGCAAAAATACAGAAGGATTCCTGGAGTTGTGCTAACTCTTGCTAGAGGAAAACAGTTGTCTAGGAAATGGGAAGAGGAATAAGATGCCTCAGCCCTTGAGAGGGCAGCCAAAGTCCCTGGTGTTACTTTGGAAAAAAAAAAAAAAAGGATTTACTTAAGGTGAAAATCACTTATGGTCATGCACTGTTGGTCTTGAAGCATTCCAATGGCAGGAGTTATGCTTCCAGAGGGAGTGTTAATTAAACCATGTTGCACATCTGGGATTGGTGGTTTGGGATTGGGAAAGCAGAGGGGAGCTGAGCATTGGGCTGTGCCAGCAAGTGGCATCTGCCAGAGGAGCTGGAGAGTGTTTGGACCCCAGCACAGGGCTCGGGGCTGCTGGAGGTGAGGGGTGGTCTCAAGGGACACCCATAACCCCTTAACCACTGCTAGGACTCCAGGGGAAAAGCTGCTGAACTGACTTAAGCTCAGAGAAGATGCTACAGCTACAGAAATTCAGGTTTGTGTCTGGCAGTGATGGTTTGGGTTGGACTCTGCCATGAGCTGGTCCAAGAGCAGGAGGTGCCTCTGGAAGGTTCTTCACCACCCCTGCTTTTGGTGAACTTGCAGTTACAGCCTGGTTTGCTTCTCCAAATCATGAGCATAGGAAGTGCTGAGGCAGTTTTAAGTCATGTGTTTAATAAACCAGCCTCAGTTTTAACACTGCATTTAAAAGCAGGTTTTGCAGGTTGCAGCCCATGAGTTCAGCATCACCCTGATGTCTCTCCAAGGCCTGGGAAGGCAGCCTTAAGGTAGCTGTAAGAGGGGCTGGCTGGCTGCTTGCCTAAGGTTTCAGGTGGATTTTGCCTGCCAAATGTCACACAGAGGTGACAAACACACACAGGGCTCACGTTGGTGCTGTTGCACTGGTGCTGGACTGAGGATTTGCAGTGACTTGGAAACCTTGCTGGTGAAAGCTGAGCTGTGCCCCTAAAGCATCACACACAAAGCAAGCTCTGTGGGCAGGGACGTGTTCCTGTGGTCTGCAGCAGCCAAATGGAATTCACTGCTGCCATATCCAACCTGTCTGCTTCAGGAATAATTTTTTGGTGTGGGGGCACGGAAGGATGGAGGGGGTTGGTTTGTTCTGCAGGGTGATTGGCTTGTGCTGGGGACTTTGCTGTGAAACTCTGGTGAGGGCTGGGGCTTGGGATGAGCTGCAGGGGTGAGGATGTGGCTTTTGATGTTTTATAGTTGCCTTGTGCCACATTCCCACTTGGTTTGTAACCCACATTAGCTACTGTCCAATGTTTATCTTCTGTATGTATTTAAAAAAAAATGCACAAAAGTATTGGCTTTTTGGCAAGGAAAATAGTGCCACTGGCTGTTACAGTGGGAACTACTTTTTCCCAGCCATGCTTTCTAGAAGCATCTTGTTATTAGATTTATCTGTGAGATGCATTGGGAAATGTTGTAAAACTTACCTCTAATTTGCTGCAGTTGCCTTTTGCAGGAGGGGGGCTGTTGGCTTGCAGATCACCCTGAATTGGTGTCCCTGGATCGTTGTCTGCCTGGTAATTTAATGAAGTTCATCACTGGAGTTCCAGGAGATGAGCAGTGGGAGCTTTCCTTCCCAGCCCTCCTTGCAAGCCTCATGTTCCCCTTGATGCTCTCTTTTGTCAGAAGCCTGAAAGAACACGCTTATTTTAAACTTCTTTCTGTTTCCATAGATGGACAGTTTTATACGATGCAGACAGTGCCTGCTGTGATTTTTATGGCCTATAGCTTTCTGAGCAAATGGTTTTGCTGGCAAGTTGGCGAGGCTAAAATGACCTTCTCTTGTTCATTAACTGTCTGCTAAAAAATATGCGTGCGGTGGTAGTTAGAGAGCCTTGATTGGGGTTATTTTAGGTGGTGCAGGGAGGTCTGTTCCTTCCCTTCCCTCCTCATTATCAAGCAGAAGCGACTGCTTAGGGCCTGGTTTATTTACCTAATAAACTGCCTCTTGTATCGTCTAGGAAATGCTCACATTTTTCAGCCAAGAAATCCTAGTAACAGGCAAACAGAGGTCTAGCAGTCAGGTCTGGAGAAACAACAAAATGAAGGTCAGCTAATATTGCTGTTATTCTCTTTCCTGGTGGCCATGACAGCAGGGGTGGTTTATTTGAAGATCCCAGACTCGGAGTCATTGCTCGCATTGTTGGTCCCCCGAGCATGGGAGGCTGTGCCAACACTTGGGGATATTAATGTATTCTACAGATCAGTGAATGGAGAATTCCTCTGCACTCCTTTCTTTAAAAAAAAAAAGAAAAAAGGGGAAAAAAAAAAAATCCTCTTTCCCCTTCCCCCTTTCTCCCCACACTTTGTTTGCAGTGGCTTTGTCTGGGGATGTTGCTGGGCATTCCTAATGAGAAGGGGAAGAATTGCAGGGCCGGGGGCCGGAGCGATGGGCACGGTTCCCCCCTCCCAGCACGGGCAGTGAAGCTGCCACGAGGTGTTCAGGTGTGGTGCAGCCCTCCTGATGGGACCATGCAAGTATCCAAGAAAAGGAAAAAAAACCAAACCACCACACCAAAGCAGACTCATTTTGGACATGGAAAGCTCACTGATTTGCTTCCTCCAAGGAGCAAATCCTGCCCCCTGCACGGGACACGGTGCCTCGGTGCTTCTTTAGTATTCATCCCACAGCCATCTCCCAGCCCACCCCCAGCAGCTGCTCAAAGGGATAAAATTAAAGCAATTCCTGCTCCTGGTGACTTACTGCCAGGGAAGAACCAGGTTCTGTCTGGGAGGGACATAGAGAGATCCAGCCCTGACAATGGAAAAAGCAGAGGGGAGCAGGGGTTTGGTGGGATGGATCTCTGGAGATCTTCCTGGGGTTCGGGGGGGATAAAAACTGCTTTCACAAAGAGACAGTTATCCCATAATAACATGATGGATCAGGGAAAGTCACCTGAGCGCTGATTTTTATGTATTCTGGTCCCCTAGCCGGAATTGTACTTAGATATTTCTTTAATACATTCTTTGATCCCTGATGGAAATGTTAATGAGACAAAAACCTCTAAAGAGCTCTCCAGACGCTGCCTTGCTTGGGAGAAGGGTGGACTGAAACGCAGACCCTTCTGACACACAAGCACTGCCTTTGTTCCCCCCTCCCCAGCCCAGGGACACGTCCAAAACTGGCGGGAAGATGAGAGGAGGCTGAAGAGGCCATTCTGGAGGCCTTCCCCATTTACAAGAGAAAAACCATCCCAGCCCCCATGGAGGCCGCGGCTTGGCGGGCCGGGCGCTGCCATTGGAGCCGGGCCTGAAGGGACTGGGAGGATGGAAGTGGGATGTTTTTAGGCTGTTGTTCACTTCAACTGAATGAGGAAACCTTGGGGCTTTGTCTCAAATAACGTGTGGAGCTCCAACCATCCCCCTGAGGAGGGCCCAGGCTGGGGGTGCACCCATGGCCACCGCTTTTGTTGCCAAACCGCAGGCGGCAGCCGGGCATGGCCGGGCTCATCCCATGTGTGTGGGGTCAGCCCTTGCCACAGAATCATTATCCAGGTTGGGAAGGACCTCAGAGATCCTCAGTTCCAACCCTTGATCCACTCCCCCCGTGGTTCCCAGCCCATGGCACTCAGTGCCACATCCAGGCTCTTCTTAAAAACCTCCAGGGATGGAGAATCCACCCCTTCCCTGGGCAGCCCATTCCAATGCCTCAGCACCCTCTCTGTAAAGAATTTTTTCCTAATCTCCAACCTAAACCTCCCCTGGCAGAGCCTCAGTGTGTGAAGTGGGATAGAACGGAGATAGCATTCACCTGTAGGAATTTCTCTAAACTTGTTTTAATTCCTCAGTGTTTAATTCCTCCGGGATTCCAGGATGGGGGCTGTAGCTCAGGCGTGGGTTATGCCCTGTGCGTGGCTGCTCACTGCTTTCTCTGTTCCCCTTCCCCAGCTGCTCCTTTATCCTGGTGCTGCACCTTTGGCAGTTTGCTTTGTTGCTTGCTTTGGTTGCCCAGGGGAAAAGATGAGTATTTTATTCAAGGTGATGCCATATCACGGGGGTTACATTTTTGCAGACGTATGTGCAGAAATCTCCCAATTCAAGGAATATGGGAAACTCCACTACCAAAGTGTTTCCCAGCTTTATTGCTTCTCCCTGTGCTTGGTGATTTGATTTAGCACTGTGAAGGTTTTCAGCTCCTGCAGGGCTGTGGGGTTTTTTATTGCTGTGGTGTTTACAATGTTTTAGGATCCCAACAGACAGTGTTTTGTATTTAGCTCCAGAGCATTAGCAAGGTGACAGTACCACTAAAAAGTTTTGGAAAAAGCACCTTATACTCATTACTGCTAAAGAAGCAGCACATGTTTTTCTGACATTTAAATAAAATGCAAAAAATATTAATTTCCCACCTTGTTACTGAATTAAAGACTGACACGTGAGGGGGAAAAAAACCCCCCTATGTTTAGGCCTTCCACAAAAACACCAGCAGTGCCAAGTGATTCATACTGAATATTTTACAGCATGCTTTCAGGGGGAACACAGCTCTATAAATGGTAACATTTCCAGTTCCCAGAGATGAGAGGGTTTGATTTCCTCTTGTGAAGTTTGCATTCTGTGCTTTTCTGCTTCAGAAACACTTTCTCTTTTTTTGGGGGGAAGGGTGTTTTGACAAGGTGCTCAAATAGCATGAGAGCTGGTAAAAGAGTGTCTGAAGCTGGTCTTTAGGTTTTGTTAGAGCTTGAGGTTTGAATGGGAGCTGAGGTGGAGAAGTGGATTTTCAGACTTCACATTGCACCTCAATGTTCTTCAATTTCTGCACAGCTTTCCCAGTGTTGCTGCTTCTGCTTTGCTCTTTCCTTTGGTAATAACATTATTCATATTGCTGTTGAATTCATGGCTGCTTTGCTACATGAAATACTTTTATGTCACCTTTGGCATTTCAAAGATGCTCATTGCTTTGGGAGCTGAATGCAATCGTGTAAAATGAATGCAGAAGAAGTTCTGTTCTCCTGTGTCTTTAGCTGCCTGCATTTAAGCATTCATAGCATATTTGTGTATGCATGGGAGTGGTTAATGGTCTATGGGAGAAGGCTTCTTGAAAAGGAGGATCTGGAGTTCAGATCTGTCAGCCTTGCCCACTGATGAAAAGCTGTTCCTGTGCTGGGATCTCTGCTGAGACTTCTCTGCCACTGGATTTGCTCCAGCCTGGACTGGATCCATTGAGCTGCTTCGAAAGCTGTGGAATGGTCCATGCAAGAGGAGAGTCAATGCTGTAGCTGTTGAAATTCTGCCTGAAATAAAGAGCTGGTGATTTTGGAGGCTTGCTCTGTTGCATGCTGTCTAAGCCCTGTTGGGAATAAGGAAGGTTGGATTCTGTACTTGATAATTGCATGAAAATACTGAATTTTCTATCAGGATGTCCGGGTGCTTTGCTTCTGTTGGGAAGGTGCATGTTTTATTTTGGCTGCCAGAGGAAGCAAAGAAGCTGAAGGTCATCTTCCAAGGAAGAGCTGAGGAATAGAAATGGTTTTCCTTCCCTGCTGTGGAAATGAGAAGGTCAGGGGGATGCTGCTGGTGGTCATCTCTTGTCCTGCTAATTCTGTCAACCCGTAGATGGTCAAGATGGTTAAACCTTGGAACTGGGGAGTATTTAGGTGTCAAATGCCTTAATAAACGGAGCTGGTTGTATCCTGACTGATGTGGTAGTGCCCAGAAGGGAGGCTCGGTGTGGCTGTAGGTGGGCATTCAGGTATTTTTATGGGTTCTGACTGAACAAGTTTTACAGTGTACAAGCTCCAGCCGTCTGCTTCCTTGCTTGGTTTGGCAAGGTTTGCAGCAGAGCTGAGAGTGAGGTAAGGGGTGGCTTTGGCTCTGTTCTGCTCAGTGGTTTTACTGGTGGTCCAGCTCACCTGAGACACCAAGCTGGTTCTGTGACTCCAAGCTGGTTGGTGGGCAGGAGCCCTGTCTCCTTTTCAAGGCTTCATTCAGCACTAGTCAAGAAAGAACTGGGGCCCAGGAAGGCAGGAGATGGGCTTCCCATCTCTGAGGGCACGTGTGGGCTGTGTTAGTAGCTCCTTAACAGATGGATTCTCCTTTGTTGGAGCAGGGCAGTGCTGCTGTCCCTCTCTGCTGTGGTTTGGCTGTGTCCAAGTCCTCCCTGCCTGGAGCATTGTCACTGTCACTGCCTGCTCTGAGACCATCTCCATGCAGCTCTGACTTTGGGCTGAAGTGCCAGAGGAAGTGGAGTTGAGACACCAGATTCTGGGGACAGGATTCAGAACTTGTCACAGGCTGTGATTGCTTCCAGCAGCCTGGAAGGTGAGCTGCCCGTCCTCCCCAGCCTGCTCTGCAAAAGTGGCTGCTTGGGGGCTTCCTCTTGGTTCAGTGGCAGACACAGAAAGTTCTCTTGATGCCACCTGAGGCTGAGACATGGATGCTGTGGGTAGGAACAGCCCTTTGCCTCTGCTGGGGTTGCTACATGCAGAGTCTGAGGCTCAAAACCCCTTTGGCTGTTGGTTGTGTCCCTCTGTGCAGACTGGCAGGAGGTCTGGGCAAGGGGATGCTGCAGGTTGGGAAGTCAGGTGGGCTGAGGATAACTGGAGAAGCCATTCCTTGGGGATCTGCTGCTTCAGGGCAGCACTTTGGGGGTCATAAGTTGATGGATTATCAGGTGAAGTTTATCCACAAATGGACCTGACAGAAGTTCTCAGGAGATGACTTGGTACAGCCTGCTTGGGGACCCTTCTCATGACTGTGCCAAGTGATGGAGCACATCTTACCCCTGTCATTTCTGGTGGCTTGGCAGCCTCAGTGTTCCCAAGTGCTCCCATAAATGCTGTTAGACTTCCCCTCTTCATTACCATACCTCTCACAGCTTTCTGAGAAGATTGGCCCTTCCCATCAGGTTGGCCATCTGGTTTATCCTGGCCTCCTTTGAGATACCAGGGTGTGAAATAGTTTTTTGTGGTGCCCTTTCCTTTGATTGAATCAGTCTGCACTTCAGGACTCCTCAGCTGTCTAACTTCTTGCATAAGAGACTTTCTCTGGGAGATATTTTTAAAGCCATCTCTTTGATAAAAATACCTCAGGTGGGAGGGAGAACTCTGAGCACACTCTCACCTTCTCCAGCACTATGGGGTTACACCCTTTGCTTTATATAGATCAAGAAAATAGGGACTTTGTAATTCTTTAGATAATGGAAGGTTGCTGACTGGCACTGTATAGAGTCAGGTTAAACTGAGAGTCTTTTTAAAAGAAAATGTTCCAAAGCCATGTCTGAAACCTGGTGGAACAGCCTCTCCCAGAGCCTGCAGCTCCCAGCAGTGCTCCTCACAAAATGTCATTAGGGGATAAAAACAAATGGGTGCTGCTCTGTTCCCCAGGACTCCAGGCAATTCGTCTCCCAACCTCAGGCCACCTACTCTGCTAGATTAGGGTGTAAGAACAGAGCTGGGCATTGCCCACCCATGGCAAGGGCAGCCAGACCCTTACTGGGGAACTGGTGGCCTGAACTGGTTCCTGCAGCTCCCTGCAAAAAGCCCAGCCTGTTCTCCACCACCCTTAGAGCAGCCAACTGTCTTGCCACGAATCTGAGGGGTTTTTCCTCTTTGGGATTACAAAACCTGCTCTGCTATGTTGGGTTTATGAAATGCAGGTGACAGGTAATTGCTGCTCTCCATGATCTTTGCAGTCCTAGGGTCCCACTCTGGGCACTGCTGTGCACGTACACCCACAGAGCAGGTTTTGCTGATGTTGATGACAGTGCTGGTTGCATCATTGCTTCAAAAATGCTGATGCCACTTTGGAAAAAAAAAAAAATCATCTTAATGGTGTACTGCTGAGTTGCTAAATTCTGCTGCAGCTTTTTTCCCTTGTAAAATTTTAAATGTAATCTTCCTCTTTTGGGAGAAAGCTCAGTGAAAGTTCATTGGAAAAAAAAATAAATTAATGCTGTCAGAGAAGGTTGATCCTGAAGCTGGTAATGAATGTGCTCTATCAGGGCCTGGGGATTTGAGGTATGAATTTCCCAGGGTCTAATCATCTCATAAGGCTGCTGAGTGTGACTCCTTCCCCAGTAATCTACTTAGCTCAGTAATTTACCCCTCCTTTTGCCTTGCCAGGAGAATGAATTTCACAGGTTGTTTGCATGACAAGTAGCTCAGGATTGTCTTGAGTCTTTGAAGAAGATACTGGGAGTTAATTGTAGCAGCTTGAGTTAATGGTTTCCCATGTTCAGTGGCAGGCCAGGAGCAGAGCTGGAGAACTGTTTTGATGAGGAGTACTATTCTAGGAACACCGTGTGTTTTGATAGCTACAGTGCTAAAAAAATAATAATAAAAAAAAAGTTTTGCCTTCCAAAGGATGTTTTTCTCCACCAAAACTAGTCACAGGGGAAAGTTATGTTTGGTAGTTCTAGGATTATTGGATTTGCAGATAGAAACTGCTGTGCTAATGGCAGCTACTGACTGATGGCCAAAGCAGCTCAATGGGCAAAGTTTCTTGGCAGTTGATCCTACTAAAAATCTCCCCCCAAAGCCATTAAAGCCACAGTGAACAATGTTAAAAAAAAAAAAAAAAAGTTGCTAGCCACCAAAACCTAATCACATCTTCATTTTAAAAGAAGCTGAGAGTGCTCCATCAGAAGCTTTTACATTTTACAAGGATCCCCTCACACCAAACCTTCACTGTGCTAAAAATCAAAAGATTAGGATCCCTTCATCTTTCTTTTTAATTTGCCTTTTCCTAAAGACAAACCACTGTGAATGGAATTCCTCCTTCAGGACAGGCTCCATGATCAGTGTGTGCTGGCTTGCACCTGGGACAGGGGCGGAGAGTGAGGCTGTTTGGGGAGTAAAGGGATGGGAAGCTCTGGATAAACTGTATGAGTTTAATTTAAATTACTGTCATGTTCTGGGGCTTTCTTGAAACCAAATACTGCCAAGCATCTTACTGCAGTCCCAGTGGTTTGCACCTAATAGGCATTACATGAACCATTTGCAGATGAGCTTATTCCTGCTGCCTGTGCACTTGGAAACTTCGGGAGCGATTAAGGAGGAATTTGATGAACCCTTAAAAAGAAAAAGGAATTCTCTTCACGTGATTTCTTGAGTTGTTTGTGCATGGCTCTACCTGAGGACACCACCCAGGAGTCATGGTGCAGGTTTTCCCCTCTTTGGTTGAGAGGTGAGATCAGCTCAGAGCAGTGAGGGCTTCAGCATCAGCATTCGAGTCCTTTAGCCAGGCTCTGGTTTCCTGCTCAGGGCTGCCACAAAACTGACTGTAAATGTTGAGGTTCAGTCCCTGCTTCAGACTGTGGAGCTAGCTGGGATTCTTCTGATTCCAGTTGCCCACTTCTTGCTCATTTCTTGCTCTTCTCTTGTGCTGGACTCAGAAGTTGAAGCTAAACCCTGGCTGAAGGAGCCTCCCTTCTGCCTCCTGTCCTCTGCCTCCTGAAAAGCAGCTGTGTCCCTGCTGAGTTCTCCAGCTAAAGATGCTCTGATCCTCTACACCAGTCTCACAGCTCTTTGGGTGTTGCCTCCAGTTCCCAGTGGGACTTTATGGAATCCTAGAATTGTCAGGGTTGGAAGGGATCTTTAAGCTCATCCAGTTCCAACCCCCCTGCCATGGGCAGGGACACCTCCCACCAGCTCAGGTTGCTCAGAGCCCTCTCCAGCCTGGCCTTAAAAACTTCCAGGGATGGATGGGGCTCCCAGCACCTCTCTGGGCAACCTGTGCCAGGGTCTCACCACCCCTCATGGTGTAAAGAACCTTTTCCTAAGAAGGGCTGCATCCATCTGGAGTCCATCTGAGCAGAGATGGAGCTGCCCAGGCTGCAGGATCAGGACCTGGAGATCAAGGGGTCTCTCCCTGGTGTCCAGTGCCTAGATAAGTGAAGTCTTGGTTAGCATAGCACCAAAGTGATCTGTGCTCTCATGGGGAAAGATAAACATGAAAAAGAATTTATCTTATCCCTGTATAAGCGGGGAGAAAATAAGAATGAAGTGGATGTTGCAATTATAAAAAATGCATTGAAAGGCTTATTTGTTTTCTGAGTCAGAAGGACACAGTCAGCTTTAAAATGTGATTCCAGCAGAATCGTACCACTTGGTTTGAGTTAATGTTTTGCAGACAGTAAAGTCCTCAAAACAGTGTAAAATCTAGGGGATAAATGGGGATCTTCCCTATCATCTCCACAGAGCTGGAGACCGTGTGGACTCGCTCTGGAAGTTCTCATACCTAACATTTTCTTCTGCCCTCCAGAGACCTCTTGTTGTTCCTTTTAGGCCAGATCTTGAGATGTGAGAGCAGGGGCTGGGGGCTGAGCAGAACTTTCCTGGGGGGCTGCCTGAGCCCTGGGCCCTGGGGTGGATGGAGCAGGGCAGGCTCCAGTGGTCAGCTCCATCTCCTTGGTACCCCCAGCCTTAAAGCAGGGACCGTGGGAAGCCCAGGCTTGGATCTGAAATTGCTGAAGAACACCCTAATACTCTTTTTTTTTTTTTTTTTTTTCTTTTTTTTTTTTTATTTCTCCCCCTCTTTATAGCCCACCTACTATTGGACATGTTTCTCTTTCCCTGTCCCATATTGTGTAGGGGTGAATGTTGCCAGAGAGGGAACACGGGATGCTTTGCAAAACATTGCTTTTATTCTGTCAACCATGCCACTGCGACTTTCTTAATTGTGGATTCTTTTAGTTAATTAGAAATGTTTGGAAACGCCTCACACCTCAGCAGGGTTCAGTTCTGCGGGGTGCCAAGTGCTTTGTTCTTCATCCAGCAAAGCACTTAAGCGTGTCTTTAAGAGCACTTTACAGGCTGGAAAAAAAAATAAAATAAAAAAAATAAATTAAAAAAGCTCATTGATTTCAGGGCACTGAAGGATTGAGCCAATACCAAACTTCTCCCAATGATCCCAGCTCAAATAGTAACATCCAGGAAAGTCTTTCTTGAATGTTAATGCTACCTTAAAATGCTGTTATCTTGGGCTTCACAACTGGAGCAATGTTACAAAGGCTGAAACAGCATGGTTGGGGGAAAAAAGCAGTAAATGGAGAAAAATCCCTGAATAAAAGTGATTTTCCCCCCTCTCCTCCCACTTACATTTTTCCCTTTCAGCTCTGTAGTAGCAGAGGTTAGCTGTAGCTGTGGTCATCTCCAGCGAGTTTTTAATAAATTAAGAGGAAACTGAAACAGTTTGGAAAAGTATAGAATAAGCAAACACTCCAGAGAGACTTTTAGTGGCAACATGATTAATAAGGGACACTGCTGGTAATCCTATCAAAACAGAGCTATTGCAAAAGCATATGGAGTGGCCCTCTTTCGGGGCAGGAGCAGGGTTCAGACAAAAAAGCCAGGACGATTTATGGGCCTCTTTGCAGTGGATTTTTTTTTTTCTCCCATAGAAGTGTGAGGGGAATAAACTCTGTAGATTTAGGCATGGGATTAGACTTCAGGAGAACCATTTTTCCTTTTAGTAAAAATACTAAAATACTTTCTGCAAATACTTCCTGCTCCCAAGTATTGTTGTTATCCTTGTTTGCTTGCTAACAGGCAGCATTCCTTACACAGACTATTTTATTCTTCATTTTATAAACCTCCTTTTTTTTTTTTTCTCCTCTGTGTCAGCCCCTGCACGTGTCTAGTAAGAACCTGGAGAATGTGATGCAAAATAAATGAAGATGGGTTGCCAAAACTTCCTGCAGGTTCTCCCAACACTCTTCTGGTTTTGCTGCCTCTCTCCATCACCAACAAAAATCTCCACTGCTGAGTTTGCCTGGGGAGAAGCCGTGGCACAAACTCTGTTTGCTCTCCTGGGTGCAGCCCCCTCTGCCCAGCATCACTGGTGTCACCCAGCCTGGTTTTTCCACTTTGTTCTGAGAGCAGAATAACTTTGTTCTGACTGCTTTAGTTGCTTTGAAGCCCCTCTGTGCAGCTGCTCCAGCAGCTTGGAGCTGTCATGTGGGAAGGCAAAGGGAGAGAAGTGGAGTTAAGAGCTTATAAACTTCTCAAGTTTTAGGAAGGTACTGAGATGAAATGATACTGTGGGGTTTTTTTTTTCCTTCTTTCTCCTACTTTTTTTCCCAAGTGAGAGGAGGACCTCTTGCACTGCACGTGGATAGATTGTACAGGTTTGGCTCTGCTCAAGTCAGAAGTTAAAAATTGAAATAAAATCCAATAGCCACCCTGACACAGGAGACAATGCAGAGTTCCAAACCCAAAATAGCTTTGTGTAGTACACCAGCTTATGGGAGTCAAAGATCTGTCTGTGTGGGCTTTAAGAAATGCCTTGCCTTCTTTTTTTGGGAGAAGAAACTTCTGTTAACATCTAAATGATTTCAAGAATTCAGCAAGGATTGAATTCCCTACTTCATCGGCATGAAGCTTTCACATTGCTACTGAACTGTGTTGTTTTATCAGCCTCCTGCTCTTCAGACTCCATTTACCAAAAACTTCTACAAGTGATTATGCAAGTCAGTCCTAATTTCTTATCAGAGTTCTGTATTTATTGGCTCAGTTGTTTGCGAGGGATTGTTTCACCCACCCTGTTTGCCTTGGCATTTTTAGAAGGTTCTTATGGTTGTGAGCTGCTGTAAATGGGATTCAGAAGAGGTATTTGGTTGCTTGGTTCTGCAGTTTTGTATGCTGATGAGGTTAGGTTGCCAAAGGTTGAGCAAGTTTCTATAAGAAGGGTTGTTCTTTAAATTGTGAAAAAAGACTGTTCTCAACCAAAAAACCCAGCTGTATCCGTGTCAAAACTTTTACATAGCAGTTCTGCAGAAACTAGGGCAAAACCATTACCTTGTCTACATTGCTATTGACTTTAGAATCAATGATGCCTCATCTAAAAATATTCTTCAATGTTGAAAGAGCCAAACCACAAGATGTCAAGGTTTTGATGTATTTGAGATGCTAAGCACTGGCCCACTTCAGCCTGAGCTCTTTGGGTTGTCCATGCTGAAGTAATTTAAGGTAGTTAGTGAATTGCTGTAGGTTGTTCAGAGCAGCCCTGCCTCTTTGGGAAAATGAGCAGATCTTCTGGTTTGGTTTCATCTGGGGGGGACCCAGTGTGTGTGCTCCCTGAACACATCCTTAAAGGTTTTCAAGGCACGTTGGAACAGCCCTGAGCAACCTGGTCTGAGACTGGTCTTAGATTCATAGAATAGCTCAAGTTGGAAGGGACACATAAGGATCTTCAAGTCCAAATCCCCAGCTTGAGCCCTCTTGGAGCTGTAGGTTGCACTAGAACCTGCCATGCACCCTTTCCACCAGGTGGGTTTGTGATTTTTACAGCTTTTTACACAAGTGTGTGGTGACAGGACAGGGGGAAATGGTTTAAAACTTGAAGAGGGGAGATTGAGGTTGGACATTAGGAAGAAATTCTTTAGTTTGAGGGTGCTGAGCCCCTGATTGCCCAGGTTTCCCAGAGAAGCTGTGGCTGCCCCATCCCTGGCAGTGTCCCAGCCCAGGTTGGATGGGGCTTGGAGCACCCTGGGCTGGGGGAGGTGTCCCTAACCATGGCAGGGGGGTTGGAATGGGATGAGCTTTAAGTTCCCTACAACCCAAACCATTCTATGATCTTTGAGTTCACTTATCTTTCTTAAGAGTTCAGAAGAGCATCTCCAGGCTGCAGTCACCAGATTGTGCTGTCAGAGGGCTAGATTCACCCAGATCAAATTCATGGAATGATTCACCAAAAAATAGGTGTCTTTTCCTTTAGAAATCCCTGCTGTTTGGGACCTGCTGGGCAGGGCTCAGGGAAGTGTGATGGAGTGATCCAACAAAGAGGAGCTGATGTTAGGCAAAGCCCATGATGTTGTAGCTGTACCCCATGGAGCAGAGAGCTCAGTGCCAGCAGGAGGCAGGTAGTGAGCCTGCCCAGCATGATCAAAAATTCACCAACAAGACAAAGTTAGGTTCCCTCTGGCACCTGAAAACTACAAAAATACCTGTTTCCCAACTTTGTGATGTCTGTGTTCAAGTGAAAGTTCCAGCATTTCATCCAGCACAGGGGGCATCAGACTGTGGCTGCTGCCTGGGGTTTGTGGGGTGGCTGGAGGGCATTCCCTGTACCAGAGCTGTAAGGTCAGCCCCAGGGTTGCTCAGTGGGTTCAGATTTCCCAGCAGACTCCCTTAATGTGAAAAAAAAAAGTTACCTGGTCAGGCCAGACACTGCTGCCTGGGCTTGGGAGCCACTTGGTCACCTTTGGTCCCGCCAAAACCTCCGTCCTCAGGAAACCCTTCTCATCATCCAGCACTGGACTCTGGTTGGAGCCTGTGTTGCTGCTGTGATTTATGGCTCCTCTGGCTCTTGACTACATGAAGACTTTGATGTTTAGGGCTGAGGAAGTCTGGTTGCATCCTGCTCTTGGCTTGTCTCAGTTGCTGAACGTGGTTGCACAACCACTCTTACTGGAGAAGCTCCTCAGCTCGGCCAAGGACATCAGTGGGAAAATCGTGGTTTATGCAGCAGCCTCATCATGTACCTGAAATTCTCCCTTTGAGCTGTTCCCCAAGGTCTGGAGCAGACTGAGAGACACACTGAGTGAGGCAGTGGGGAGAATGGGTCAGACTTTCAAGTCAGTATAGAATGGAAAAGCAGAAGGAGTCTGAGGTGTGTGTAGCCAGTTCAGACATTGTGTGTAATCCATCTTCCTCTGTGGCTTTTAAAATCAACAATAGCTGGAGTACCCCAGGTTTAAAACCTGTGTTTGTTCAGATGTGATGGATGTGTAGACAATGTTTTCTGGACTTCACCTCAGCAGGCAATCCTCCTCCAGGTAGGTTTACCTCCAGTGAATGGATTGGAGCAGTGCTGCCCAGTGTACCTCTAACCATCATGTTTACAAGGTCATCCCATTTAAAGTTGCCAGTCATTTAATTCCTGACTGTTTTGCACCCATTTTTAATTTTTAAAAGGAAGAAGAAGAAGAAGAAGAAAAAAAAAATCCATGCTGCTTTTGAGCTGGAGTTTTTCATACTTAAGTCTGTGTAAAGATGATTTATGGTGCTAGTAGGGGCTCCACTGGAAATGCAAGATCTATTATGATGTGGATTGAGCAGCCCATGCTGAAATGTTTATTGCTGTCTTCAAAATAGAATACATCAGGGTTGATGGTGCCTGTCCAGGAAAGAGAGAGAGTGGAGTAGGGCTAGTGGGGTATTTTTAGTATTCCAATAAAAGACAAGGCTTTTAAAGGAAATCACTTATTGCCATTTTGCAATCAAGAATGCAGGAGTGTTCCAGGGACTGCAAGAAATATGCTTCAAGAATGTCGGAGCCATAAGGAACTAATCATTAAATATTCTCTCCTTTCCACCCCCGTTTCTTGCTCTGAGGAAACCATTTAGAAGCTTTGCAATTTGTATGTAAATCTCACCCCTCCTGACACCCGGTCAGCTATCCAAGGGACTGAAGAGCCAGCATCCCAACTTCAAAAGTTCTTACAATTCCTCTGCAAGCAGGGCACTTTTTAAAATAGAAGACACATGGACCAGACTTCAAGAACACTTAATCTGACCTTAGCTGACTTGGTATGAACGCTAGATATGATTTTTATTTTTTTTCCCACTATAACTTCTCTTTGATCAATACCTTGCTAGTGAAGTTCCTCTTGTAGGTTCAGCTAGACCATGGAGACTGTAGTTTTGTTCCTGCAGTTTATTCCATTCATTTGATTGAGCTAGGATTATTATTTTTATGTCTTTTTTTTTTTTTTTTCCACACATAACTCTGGTTGTTGATGCTTTAAACATTTCGGAAATGTTGTGGCACTGTAATATATCCATCTAACTAGGGAGTGAGTAATCCCAGTGTTTGTTTGAGTGAAAAACAAAGGAAGAGGCAAAAGATAATACTTTCTCAAGTGATTTAAGAGCCTAATGGGACAATTTACTCATGCAGCTAAGCAGAACTGGTGGTTACCTGCTCCCTCTCCTGGGTTCCCTTCTTTTTCCTTGTGCTGGTCTCCTGGTGAGGCAGTTCAGAGAGAGATAATGGTAGAAAACTGACCCTGCCAAAAACAAAGGGTAGTCAAGCTGATGGCAGATGGATGCAGGCAGATGTCCCCTTCTGTGCCAGGCCAGCAGAGCCCCTCCTTTCATTTTATTATTATTTTTTTTTTCCACCCATTTGTTTTTACTGGAGAAAGTACTGGAGGAACAACAGCCTCCTGCTGAGTTCATCTGTCGTGTCTTCTGCCTTGTCTTCTGCCTTTTCCCTGCTTGCTGCAGGTAGCAGCTCTGGGGCAAGCTGCTGCCTGGCAGATCCTATTTTTCAGGAGAAGCATTCCAGGTTTCCCAGCTGGGCTGCAGGTTCTGCAGGGGCTGGTGGGTGATGCTGAGGTGTAGAAGGTGCACGGATGGATGTGTGTGGGGAGGAAGAGCAGCCATGGGGAAGCTGTGCCTGGCAGCAACCACCCCATCTCTGGGATTTAACCCACCTGAGCCCCAGGTTGGGGCCTTTCCTTGCAGGAGATTTACCTGGCTGGTAAAGCTCTGAAGTTCCCAATGCAGTGGGAAGTCTCTGTAGTGACTTGTGCTGCTGAAGGGACCACCTGATGGTAGGGAAGCTTCAGATTTTCTAAGGTCATTGCCTTCATGCAAGGGAAGTTTCACCTGGCTGTCCTTTCACACCCTTTTCTTCCCTGCTGGTCTCTCCAGCACAGTTCCTGAAGCTGTGGTTCATGCCAAACGTTTCTTAGTTCTTCATTGCTCATCCCCCTGGATGGGGTGGAGAGAATAAGAGCAGAGCTGGGGATGTCCTAGTGAAATCTGCACTTTCTCACCCTCCCCTTCTGATTTCTGCTGAGCTTATGCCAGAACAAAAGGGTTCAGGTGACCCCCTTGGCTTGGTTGGGCTCTCTTGGGTGAACCTCATCCAAAAGACTTTTGTAGAACTTCTGTGATCCTGTTACTGCTTGTTTTGTTCCCTTTCTTCTGGGAAAAGTTTAGTGCACATTGAGGTTTTTGAGACTTTCACAAGTCCCATTCCAAGCTGTAACAGAGTTCTTCAGAAATGCAGCACGTTGCTTGACTGATCTGGTTCCTTGGCATCCCTTGTGCAAGGGGAAGGATGCTAGAGAGTTTGGAGAGGGGAGGATTGGAAAGTGTGCATGCTTATTTAGTATTAAAAAAAGGAAGAAAAAATAAGCCACATGCAAAAAAATCCAGTAAGTGTGTCTGCTGATGGCCTTTGGGGATGGAAACAGTTTGATAATAGCAGTGTGAGGACAAGCAGGGAAAGTCTGTGAAGTCACTCTAGCAAAACAAAAGGAAAATCCATGAGAAATATTTCCAGTTTCTGGCTTGCTGGGAGCTGAGGGATCTCCTGCACAGCTCTGGACCTTGGTGCTGTCCCAGCACACCCGTCAGAGCTGGGCATCAGGCAGAGATGAGTGGAAGTAAAAGAGATGGTGTGTGGGAAAACACCAAAGGAGGCTCTGGGGGGGACGTGAGGTGTTAAATTTTCAGCTCAGGCTGGGCAGGGGTGCAAAGTCCTGCATGACTTTACCCTCCCCAACAAATCAGCTTGTGTTCTGGTGAGCCTTTGGTTTAACCTGCCTTTGGCTGTGTTGGCAGAGGTGCAGGGGAACTGCTGTAGGGTTAATAATGCTGCTTGGTAAATACATCTGACCTGCAGTACAGCAGAGAGTGGAAAGGGTCCAGTTAGTGTTGGGGTTTTTTGGTAGGTAACTTGGGTAAGCTGTTGTTTCTGCCTCCTGCTTTTGGTGTAATGGTGACCCCAGTAATGATTTTATTATGGAGCAGGTTGGCAGAAAGGATTGTTCACCTATGTGTATAAATGGCTTTGAAGCTCTTTGGTTCAGTAATTCTGTCTCAGAGGTGCATTGAACCATTTCTCCTAGGTTGTCCTCTGTGATCTACCTTCTGCTATTTCAAGCAGATACAAATTTAGCTCAAAGTGTTCCCTTTCCCACGGTCTCCTCTGTAAGTTAAAGCTTGTGACAGTTTAGTTCTTGCTGTGCTCTCAGCTTGTCTTCAAAAGCAAACAGACATCTTGCAAGTCTCTGAGCTTGACTTTTGGGTGGCTCAGAAGGCAGAACATCCTTCTCTTTCTCCATGTGCTGAGCAAACCTACCTGTCTTTCACCTGCCCTTCTGCTCCTCTGCTCCTCAGGTCAATGCAGGAGGGCAATGAATTTCTGGACCCGCAGACATCCACTCAAGTGTCTATTTATGCAGCGTCTTAAAACATTGGATCAGACCCTTCCAAGAAGTGCCAAAGGCAGGCAGTTCCCTTCTCACAAACCAGCTGAAGATGGAGATGCTGAAACGTGAGGAGCAAATGACCCAAAGTCATTCCAGCTCTTCCTCCAAGCGTCATGGGTTGAGGCGAGGCTGAGTTTGCCCAGAGCGTGTTGCTTTTTGAAAGAACGTGGGGTTTCTCTGCAGTTTGTGCTTGGAAGTGGTTCAATACACTATCTGTTGTGCATTTGTAAATTGAAGAAATTGATTAAAAAAGAAGCCACTGCAGTGTAACAACGGCTGAAGAGAAACACTTAGCTCACTTCCTTCTGGAGCGCTGCGCCTGTGGTTTGGGACCCGAACGCTCGGGGATTATTCAGTCGCTGAAGCAATAAATGTTTTGGATGTAAACTCACTCCACGCTGCTTCTGGGACTGAATCTGACATTTATTTTCCAAAAGCAGTGGGCTTTATCTTGCTGTGATGTAGCCATGCTTTGTTTGCCAACAGGCCTTGCTGTCAGGTGTCTTTGTGTCCTGATGAAAGGCGTTAGCAACAAACTCCTCTGCGTGCCCACGAGGGAAGCAGAGCTCCAACACCACAAAAAAAAAACCCACAGAAATGCAGTTTTTAAAATCTGTGAAATAATGTTGACTGAGGAATTAATGTGTATAAACAAAGCCTACACCTTTGACTCAGGGAACTTGTTTCTTCATGTTAATCTGGCGTTGCGCAAGTAGCTCCAAATGGGGAATAACTCATACAATGAGATTTTTTTTTATCTTGCAGATAAATGACTTTTTTGGTTTTTTTAATAAGGAATTCATAATGCAATAGTTGTTGTTTCCAAAGAGCTCAGCTTTTTTGAGAAGTGTCTTTTTTGCTTTTTTTACCTTCCCCTAGACCCAACGAAACGCACGGGCGTTTGGCGCCTTTAATAAACCTTCACAGAGCCTGGTCTTGATTTGGTTGGGAATTGCCAATGATTTTGATGTCAAGAGTTGAGAGCTATGATTGTAGTGTTAAATTGCTCAAGTCAGACCAGTTGAAAAGGAAGGTCAAAAGCAATAAGGTCTGGGTTCCTCTGGCGGGCGGGGGCGTTGGGCCTTTTCCACAGACCTAGCGCCCAAGAAAAAGTTTGGCTGTCACAAAACTAATAAAAGGAGCAGTCTCTGGAGAGCTGGTTTCAATGATGCAGGTGTAGGAATCGAGGAGTATATTTACATACAAGCCAGCTTAATAGCATGGGATTTATGCTGAAGTGGTTCTTAATGCAATACAAATTGAATACTCTGTCTCGCTCGAAACGAGGCAAATGTTAGAAGGGAAGGTTTGGGTTTTTTATAGCTTTGGGGGGAGAAAGTGTTTGGCTTTTTTTTTGGGAATGTAAAGGACAGGAAGATGGATTTCTTCGGGTGCTTGCCATGGTAAACTCTAGTGCTTTAGGTATGTGTGTTGGGTTTGGAGCCAGCCTTCCAAGTTGGTTCTGTGCTGCCTTGAAAATCAGGGGGTTGAATTGGTTGGGGCAGGGTTTCTGCCATATATCTGGCAACACGGGCTTCAAATTAACTTACTGAAAAAGCAGGTGAAGTTTGTTTTGTTTTGTTTTGTTTTGTTTTGTTTTGTTTTGTTTTGTTTTGTTTTTAAACCGTGGCACTAAAAAAGAAGTCTTTAAAGAAAGCAACTGTGACTCTTGTTGAAACTTCCATCTTCTCCTTGCTCCTCTCTACCCTATAAAACAACTATTATGTGTTTATAAGTTAGCACTTTGTGTCACTTATAAAAGAAGACTTATTCATAAACTTCTGGATAGACAGTTCTGTGGGAATATAACTTTCTTGGCATGAAGCAAGCTGCTTTTTCCAGATAATGTAATGCTATACCAGGCTCTTTAAAGTCATAGCGTGCTATTTATTATTATTTTATAATCTATAAAAGACACCGATGCTGAACCTTCAGCATTATTGAGAATGACACTGCAACCCAGTCAGCAGAAAAGATGGAGAAAAACTCCAAGGAAAAGTCCTGTTCCCAGAAATTGTTGCCAAGAAGGTGTTGAGGGATAAAATGTCCATGAAACGGGTTTGGATGTGACCTTTGAGCTTGGGAAGTCAGGGCAGATGACTTGGACACATACACCACCTTGACATTTTTTTTAATGGGCTGAAATCAGGATTTACTTCACCATCCAGAAAGCAGCCAGCAGCCAGCGTGTGGCTGGGTTTGCTTCCCAGATAGGTTCAGTATTCAGAAAGAGCAAACCCAAACCCTACAGCTCACCCAAAGGTCAGCTGCTTCCTGAAGCTCCAGGTTTCCAGCTGATGGAGATTTGGGGGTGACAGATGGGGACCACATTGGCCAGCAACTCTGTGTCAGGAGGCTGTGGCTGTGCACCCCCCCAAAAGGAGACATCACCCCTTAGCATATGCTCAGATTTACTTCTCCTGTTTATAAGGACCATCCAATGCTCTGTGCACTGATTATAGCAGTGGGGGCTGGAAGAGATTTCCTTGCTCATTGAGTCCAGACCTCAGCCATCACAGGCCAATTCCCTCTGCACTTGCTTTCATAAACCCTCCTGGGCAGTTTTGGAAGCATTCTGGATGTTCTGCTCAGGGACTGAGTATTTCCAGTGGCAGCCTAAGCTGGGCTGATGCTCAAGGGACAGCAATATCTTCCCATGGGTATCTGTGTCCTCACTGGTGGGCTTGGGTTGGACCTGGTGTTCAGCTGGAAGGTGCTTCCAGGTGCCACTGGAGACCTTTATTGTGTGAGCTGTGAAGCCTGGGGTGCATCAGGGTGCATCACCCTTCCCATTCCTACCTTCAGGGGATCAAGGTGTGTGTAGGCATTGCTCCTGGGTTTTAGGGTTGTGGCTGGTGATGATCCTGCTGCACCAAGCCAGGGTGCTGGGCAGCCATGAAAAGAAAGCTCATGGGGGGGATGAAAGAGAAGAGCTGAAGTGCTGCTGACATTACTCGTGCCATTAAACAAGAGCATCCTGAGTCCCTGGAGGTTACCTTACAAGGTGAAGTTGTAAGGTGAGACATCTTGCAGAACCCTGGGTGCTCTGATTGATAACACCTCAGCTCTCAATGGCCAGCACTGTGTGAGTTCAGTGGTAAATCAATAGTCTGGAGCAGACCAGGAATCTTTTGACACTTCTTCCGAGAGGGACTTGTCAAAACATGAGGTATTTATGACCCAGTTCCTGCCTGCCTGCTCAAAGGTACTTGAACCCCTGCCAGATCCTAAATGTGCCCGGATTCTCAGGAGTTACACCCAGCACAATAAGGGGATATTTCACAGTAAATGTTGCCTTGTCAGGGAGCTGGCATAAGCACCCAGATGACAAGCAACACTGGGCTGCTTGGGATGGGTGCTGTGAGTGCTCGTTTCTCCCTTGGTGGCAGCACTTGAGAGCACAGATTTCTGCTGGGCTGCAGCCATGGTGAGCACCAGGAGTTAAAAATGCTCTAAAAGAAAACTGCAGGACACTGAGTCTCAGCCACCTCCATCTGAGCAGTCTGCAGAAGGCACTGGAAAGTCAACAGCATCAGCAACAGAGACTCAGCTGCTGGCTGGTGGTGAGTGTCTGCTCCTCTCTGAGGAGCCTGCCCAGCAGCATTGCCTGGGATTCATCCTGGTTGGTTGAGGCAGAACAGCCCCATCCATCCCTGGAAGTTTTTAAGGCCAGGCTGGATGGGGCTCTGAGCAACCTGAGCTGCTGGAGGTGTCCCTGCCCATGGGATGAGCTTAAAGGTCCCTTCCAACCCTGACAATTCTAGGATTCTATGAATTACCTATCTGGTAATCTTTTCTTTCCAGTTTATACTTGAAAATTCAATTTTTACTTGGCTTTTTTTTTTTTTTAAAGACTTTTCTGGGTTTGGAACATTGAACCCCCAGCTGCCCAGGGGTTGGGGTGATGGACAGAGCTGAGATTCAAACCTGGCAAAGCAATGGGAACACCAGAGCTACGGGGACACCCCATGTCCCACCTGCCCCAACCCTCATCCTGGGCTGGGAAGGTTCTTCTGCCTTTCCACACTGTTCCCCTGAGCTGGGGCAGCAGCTCCAACCCAAACCCTTTAGCAGAGGGAGCTTCCAGGGTGTTGCATTTTCTCCATCCTGAAGGAATTGCTCTGGGATTGCCCCGAGCCCTCAGCTCTCACTTCCCACCTTTCCCCGAGAAATGCATTTCAAATATGTATTCCTCTCACTGTTTCCTTTGGCTTTCTGATCCTGTGTACTTTGTTGGTGCCTTTGATTCCTGACTTGCTCTTTGAGGAGTTCTTGTCGAGGGGGAGTATTTATAATTCACAGGACTTAACAAAAAAAAAAAAAAAAACAAAGTCAGAGCAGGCAGGGAATCTCGGATGCATAATTGGTGTCAGCCCCCAGCCCTGGGTTTTGTTGGGGAATTGTGTTGTCCTCTGTGAAACACCCAGGTTAAAAAGCTTCAGATCCTTTTAATCTGCTGTTCTGTAGGATAAAGGGGGTGTGGGGGGGAAATGTGTGTAACATCTGGTGTCTATCATGCAAGAGGTACTTTGAAATTTGTGTGCTATTGCCAATTTCTGTCGTCCCATTCTTTCTGAGCATCAGAGAAGCCTTTGATACTCTCTTGATTGCTTATTTATGCTGCACTGCCCTGTGCCATCACTGCTCCTCCCTCTCACATGAGGAGTAAGGACCTGACCCACTGCTTTTGGAAACAGAAGGTTGGCTCCAGGTTTTTAATACCAAGAATTCTCTTTCCAGGAAGAAAATGAAGTTTCTTTCATTTCACTGTCCTGTTCTTGTTGCCCTGAACGTCCTCTCAGGTTTCCCCCTCCTTCTGGTGCTGCCCATTAGCAATGCTTTATTTATTAGTCCTCCACCTTCCCCTCTTCCTGCTGGGGAGTCATTCTGGGTTTATGTGCAAGTTTTTCTTGGGAGTTGTCAAAGAATAATTGTGCCCCATTAACTCCACTTTGTATCATTTACTAATTCACACCTAGAGAGGATTTTCCGAGCAACTGATCTCGGTTGTCTCTTAATTGCTCAAGTCCATAAACTTTGTTGCACTGAAACTGTGCTAAGGATTTACACCCTCTAAAACTCTTTCCCTCCAGCGTGCAACATAACAGAGATTCATCTGAATGCAGCAGTTTGATCAGATCTTATTTCTGCCCAATGTAAGCAAATTATTTCCTTCTGGCTGTGCTGTGCACTACAGAATCCCTGTAAAGATGTTAAAAGTGAGAGATGAGATGGATGGGAAACCCAGGAGTTTGTGTTGCTGGGTGCTGATGGGTGAGAGGTGAGAACTGAGCAATATTCCCCTCTCACCCCTTCCAGTGCCTGGAACAAGTGGTCTGTGTAGGGTCCAAGATTCAGCTGGGTAAAATTCACTTGGAGTGGCATTGATGGACCCTGACCTGGGAGGAGAAGCAGGAGCTGGGCTGGGTGCTGTGGGAGCATCCTCTGGGATGCTTCCCCCAGGACTTCACCTGTGAGGATGCAAAGTGTGGTGAGCCATGGGGGGACAAACCTGGATTCCCAAAGTGGACCTGGTTGCACCATGAGTTTTGCCAGATGGCTTCTGCCATCAGAACCAAACCCAAGCCCTCACTTGGGGGTGTGAAGAGAGCAGGAGGAACAGGCAGATGCATTTTTCTAATTTATTCCCTTTAATATGATTCATAACTCATCTCATCTAGGCATAACCCAAAGTTTCTTGTCTTCTAAATGAAGTCATCTCAAGGGATGCAGGAAGGAGAAACCATTCAGCTACCCTAACCCCCATTCATTCACCTCACCACAGTGCCCAAACCCAGTGCCAGGTCCTGATGCAGTCCTTGGGCATCCTAGGTGAAGCTCCTGCTGTCAGCTGGGCCTGCAAGGAGAAGAAAAGCTCAGAGCAGCTTGAGGCAGTGCAATAAAGCAGGGCTCAGGCTCACTTCAGATAACAAATGGTTTCAGCTGAGTGTGAAAGAACAAAAAAAAACAAACCATACCATTGGTGGCAACTCTTATTTCCCTGGAAAAACATCCTGGACCCCTGGCAGAGAAACAGTTTCTGCACAGAAAACATGACACTATTTACAAAAAGCAATGTCTAATATCCTTTTCCAGCTTGGAAAGAGGAGTTTATTTTAGTACATCCTTTTTTAATTGCCATGAGCTGGACTTGTAAATACTGTAAGTGGTTGAGTAATAGTCATCTGTGAGCAGACCAACTGAAGGGACATTTTTTCCACTCTTGGAGCTGTAACATATTCCTGCAGCTTGGGCAGGGGGATAGCAGGGAGCAAAACCAACAGCCTCCTAATTACAAAACAGCCTCCTAATTACCAAATCATTGAGCCCTGGGGGATGGCTGTGTGCATGGGTTCCTGGGCTGCCTGAGGAGTTCTGGGGCTGCTTTGGGAGGTGATGGGTGAACCTCAGGGATCCAGTTGGTTTGCACTAAACATTTCTTCCTCTTCTCTAAGAAAGGGGAGGGCTCTCCCTAAGAAAGGGGAACTCAAGGAAAATCAGTTTTCTCTAATAGGCACCTGACAGCCTTATCACCTTATTGCTCTTGTTTTGTCAAGAGAGGGAAACTCTTCACTGCTTTTCTGGATGGGCCTTCAAAACAGTTCCTAGCTTACATTTCTTTACCACCATCCTCCTGCCAAGCAGCAAGGTGTGCCCGACCTAAAAGAAGAGCTGTAAACTCATGTCAGGGTGTGTTGGTCAGTCCCCTGTGTGCAGCAGGGGCAGGATGGTACCCGGGGAGCCACGTGGTGCAGGGTTGGGCAGAGCACCCCAAGCTTTTCTGTGCTCCTGGTTCCTCTTCCCAAGTCAGGTGCAGCCCCACCAGCCCTGCTTTTTGCTCTGCAAATAGTTTTGTCTGCAAGCAGGAGCAGTTTTGTATCGAAAACAATTTCCTGATGCAATTTGGATTTCCTTCGGAATAATCCTCTGCCCCAGTGGGATGGTGCAGGGGGATTCTAGAAAAGCTTCAGGGGCCTTGCCAAGAGTTAAACTTAGCCCTTAATCTCTGCAAGGCAGATGTTAAAGTGGGAAGCTACCCTGCAGGCACTGTTAAGGAAAAGAAAGTTAATGAATTTTTGAGGGTCAATAAGAGAAAGCAGTGCTCTGCCAACCTGGGCTGTGAGTCCAGGTCAGTGCTCAGGTCACGGGTGTGCACCACGGGTGTGCACCAGGGATCTGGTGTGGGGCTGGCACAGGGTGAGCAGGGGGAAATCAGTCTCAGCTGGGAGGAGGAGCAGGACTCAGAGGGAGAACTGGATTGCAGAAGTCCAGTTGGGAATGGTAAAGGCAGCAACCTGACCATGGTTTCATCTTTTCCAGGGATGCTGGTGGTGATTGTGCTGCTGCTGATTGCCATTGCTGTGGTTGCTGTCTGGCCATCACACTAACCTGGAGCTGGGGCCCTGGGACCTCCTGCTCCCCAGCTGGGTGTGGAGCACTCCGAAGAAGAGCCCAGCTTTTCCAGAGACTTCTTGTGTTGCAGATGAACTCCTCAGTCTGAGTATGAAGCTGTGCCTGACAGACAGCCCTTCTGCCTTCAGTGCACAGCTGAAGAGCACTGGGGGATTTGGAGGGTTGGAAGGGGAAAAGGACCCTCTTCCCACCTTCCCTTGGTGCTTGGGAGGCTGCAGCTGGCTCTGCCAGAGCTGCACAGCTCCAGGGATCTGCTCCTGGAGTTGGGGAGATGCCTGCCCAGCCCACCACCCCTTTTCTTCAGTGGTCACTCATCCCAAGGACCTCAAAATGCTCGAATACAGGTGTGGTTTGGGGGTACAGCCTCAGTGCTCCTGTGCTTTCTGATACCTTCCCTCAAAACCCAAATGCTTACTTTTTTCAAGGTGTAGGTGATGTGGGGAATGGCTGCATCCGGGCTGCTGGCAGGATGGGAAGCAAGAGCCCTGCAGGGAGGGAGGCACAGGAACCCCACCAACCATCCAGAAATCTGGAGGGGGAGTCAGTCCTTGGCCCTGGGGGCGAGTTCTTGGTGTTGATCTCCTCAGAGGGATGTGAACAGCAGCAGTGCCAGCCCAGGTACAGCCGGGGGAGAGGATGCTCCCCCCATGCCCCCTGCAGGAGGTGTCCTGGCACCACCTTTCCAGGGCTGCCTCTTTCTTTTCTAACATTTCACACACTGTTAAACCCGAGGGGAAGGCTTACCTACTCAGTAACTAATGAAAAATCAGTATCAACAGTTTGCTTCTGGCCAAAAAAAATGGTTATTTTGTTATACGTGCTGGTTTGATTTCAGAATTGATAGAGCAAGCAATAAATACTGAATAAAAGCCAAGCTGTTTCTATACCACTTACCTGCCTGGGTTTTTATTGCTTCCTACGGTCTCATGTTCCACTTGAATGATTTCTCCAACGCTTCCATTTCCTGAGAGCTGCTTTGGAGAAGGAAAAGCAGAAAAGAAAAAAAAAAAAAAAAAAAAAAAAAAAAGAAAAAAAAAAAGCAATTCCTGCCAGACTTCACGTGTATCATGACACAGATTTCCTGGCAGATCTGTAACACTTGTCAGCCCTGGGCTGCTCCTCACCTGCAGTGGTGGGGTAGCTCCTTTCACAGCTCTCAGCAGGCTCTTGGCACTCATCCCACTCCCTGCTCTCCATCACACAGCTGGGCTGGTGGCACTGGGAAATAAACTGGCCTGGTGCTGCATTCCCTCTGGAGTGCCAGGAAGCCATCCTGGCCTCAGTTTCCCCAGCTGCCAGTTGGGATTTGGTCCTTTTGGTAAGTGCTTGGTGATCTGCAGGCTGGGGTGTGAAATTGCCCTGCTCTGCAGTCTGCAGGTCTTGGCTGCAGCTGAAGCTCTGACCCCAGGACCAGAGCTGATCAGAAGTCAGGATTTACAGGGAACTGCTGAGTGTCCCACCAGCTGCATCCCTCTCACTGATGGATAGGAACAGCATCATCTGCAGTGCTTTGCTGGAGAAAGATCCTTCCTCCTGAAGCCTTTTTTTTTTTCTTTTTTTTTTTTTTTCCTTTCCAGTCCAGGTTGTGCTTGCTTGCTTTTCCTTGGAGAGATGCTTCATGTTCCAACCTTCAAAGGAGAGGGAGGGAGGGAAGGAGAAAGCTGTTTTGACTTTCTTGTGGTTTTCCAAAGGGCACAACAGGTTTTTGATTTGTTTGATCTCAGATTAGAAACGGAGCTTTAAGCAAAGCTGCTCCAGCTGGAAACAAAGAAGGGGCAGCTTTGGAGATGTGTTCCAACCCTGGGTGTTCCTGCAGCTCATGGGAGGACCCTGGGAAGTCCCCTGGGTTGTTTCTCAGCAGCTGGCTGTGCTCTTCAGGGGGATTTTGCTCAGGGTTCCTGTGCTGGATGTTTGGTGCCAGCAGAATAACCCCTGGTTTGCTGAGATGAGACCCCAGGTTTGGGGTTCTGATGAAAGGTTCTGGAGGGAGTCAAAGTTTTGTTTGAATTCCCAGGCTGCTGAGGATGGATCTGTGATTCAACCCCAGCCACATCTCGTGGTGACTTTGTTCTGCTCGAGGCTTTCAAAAGATTTCTTTCTGACCTGGGCCCTTTCTGTTGGGGCCTCAAACACATTTTTTTTTCTGGTAGTGCCTGGGAAAGGTGGGAACGTGAGGCTGAGCTGAGCTGTCTAACAAAGGGGTGCTCAGGCTTGCCCTTTGGGTAACATTTACTGTGTCGTGTGAGTGAGGAGTTGGATTAAAAAGCAGTGAATTTGGCAGGGTTCTGCCATGCAGGGAAAGCTTTGCTCTCTGCCTGCCCCAGCAGAGGGGAGGAGGCTCCAAATGCCAGGGCTGCTGGCAGAGGATGCCCTGGGGGAGCTGCTGGACTCAGGGACCTGAAGTGGCTTCTCCAAGTGGATTTCTTCCTTATTGCCATGGTGCCAACCCAGAGAGACAGCCCTGGGCTTCACCTCCTCTTGCATCTCCTTAATTTCTCTCAAATCAAAGAATCACAGACTGCTTTGGGTTGGAAGGGACCTGAAAGCTCATCCAGTCCCACCTAGTGAGACACCTCCCACAGCCCAGGGTGCTCCAAGCCCCATCCAACCTGGGCTGGGACACTGCCAGGGATGGGGCAGCCACAGCTTCTCTGGGAAACCTGGGACAGGGGCTCAGCACCCTCATAGTGAAGAATTTTTCCCTAAATGTCCAAACTCAAATCTCTCCTTTTTATTTTAAAGCCTTTCCCCTTCACCCCATCCCTCCAGGCCCTTGTCCCAAGTCCCTCCCCAGCTTTCCTGGAGCCCCTCCAGGCACTGGAAGGTGCTCTAAGGTCTCCCTGACCCCTCTCTTCTCCAGGCTGAACACCCCCAACTCTCTCAGCCTGAAGGGCTCCACAGAAGGGATGTTCCAGACTGAGGATGTGCTCAGGACTGGAGCTGTTTCCAGCTCTTGTGTAATGAAAAATACAAGTGCTGGGGGAAGATCTGGGACCTGTTAGAGGTATTTACACATCCAAGTGCCCTTGGTAAGGAGTCTCTTGCTCCTATGTGAGGATAAAGATGAGCTTGGAAAGCTGCTGGGTGTTTTCACATGCCCTTATTTCTGGAGGTTGGGTCTGGGTTGGGTGCAGGGGACAAGCCCCAGTGGGACCAGGCTGAGAGCAAGCTCCCTGGGGCTGGCCTGCAGTGGGAATTGTCTTTTTCCCTTTTTTCCAGAGCCATGATGTCTTCTTTGGACAACCAGCTGCCTGCCAGGAGCCCAAGTGGTCTGGGAAACCCATTTGCTGCTCTGCAGAGCCTCAAACAGCCCCGGAGCAGAGGGGGTGGCACTCATCACCCATTTGTCTCTGCAATAAAGAGCTGAGATTTCTGACCTCTGAGATGTTTTCAAGTTCATAAATTACCAGGGATGCTGAGGGGTCGGGTCAGGCTCACTGACCCCCAGCAGTTGGCAGGACCTTTAGCCTGGGTTTTTCTCTCTGGAAATGTTTTGCTGCCTCAGTTTCCCCATCCTCCTCCCCTCCTCCAGCTGGTCTGTGCCACCAGCCCTTGCCTGCTTCCCATTACCAGTGCCTGGCACCACTGATGCCCTGGGGAGGTGGGTGATGGAGCTCAGCTCCCTGCAGTGGGTGGGGAGAAGGGGATGGTGCTGGGGAGGGGGGAGCAGAAAATGGGTCTGGAGTGGGGTTGGCAGCTTCCCTGAGCCCAGGCTCTGGCTGTCCCCTGTCCCCATCCCTGTCCCCCTCCTCTCTGGGGTCCTGCATGTTTTGGAGTCCCTTGGCTCTGTCCCACTGCTGTCTCTTCCAGCAGCAGATGAAGGATGGGGACCCCCAAGGGATGTGCCCCAAGGGACATCCCAGAAATGCCAGGGAGCCCAGAGTTGCCATCAAAGTCCCCTCTCCCACCCACCATGAGCCTGTGGTGACCCTGGTGTCCCCAAGGGTGTGTGGTCACTGGTGGGTACCAGTGCTGGGGGGACATGCCATGCTGGGGGTGAGCATCAAAACCATCTCTGCACCACCTGGGACCCTGCCAAGGGACCACGGGGGCAGAGGGGACGTTGTCACCTCCCTGCCCGGGTCCCCATCCCTCACGAGGTAGGAGGAAGCAGAGATCTTTGGCCATTTTGACAGTTTACAAGAGTTTATTCAACTGGTTTCTGACTTTAGTCCTACTGAGTGGGTGCTGAACAGTTACAAGCTCCTTCAGGTTCAATTACAGGCAACCTAACCAAACAAACGAGTCAAGAGGAGGAAATTTTTTTTAAAAAAAGGAAAAAAGAAAAGCCCAAAACATCAAAAAAAAAAAAAAAAAAAAAAAAAGACTTGGAAAACCAATAAGAAAATCCACAACTTTTTCACTTGTCATTAAATATATTCATATATAATAACCATAATATATTAGTATGCATTGTAAAGAAACATCGCCCAAAGCAGGATGCAATGGTCAGAACTAAACAACATTTACAGTTCAAGATATTAACAGAAATAATAAAAAAATAATAAAAAAAACCACATTAAAAAAAAAAAAACCACAACAAAAGAACAAACAAAACCAAAAGCAAAACCCAGACGACCACAGGTTTTGTGAGGGGAGAGGAGGCAGCTGTGCAGGGAGAGGGCAGGGACACAGGGACAGGAAGGAGGGGGAAGGACTTCTCTCGGGTGCTGCTCTGGAGTGATGATTGTTTTGGCATTTCAGTTGCTCTCCAAAGCTGTGCTGAAGGTCCCCCAACCCCTTCCCTGGCCACCCCAAATCCCCCCAAGGGCCTTGTCCCTCTCCCTGGGGTGGTGGGTGGGTGCTTGGGCTCCTCTCTACTTGTAACCCCAAGAGAGCCACAGCCCTGGGCATGGGGTTTGGTGTTTTGGGGTCACATCTCATCCCACTGGGGATGAGATGGGGATGAGATCTTCCCCCAGGAGATGTGCTGGAGCTGGGATGGCTGCTGGGAAGGGTTCCATCCCCCAGGCTCTGTCCCAGTCATGCCAGCTGCTCCTGCAGGCTGAGGCTACTGGGAGGGCAGGAGGGGCACTGGAGGACCTTGGATGGAGCCAGGGGCTTCCAGGATTCTGCTCTGGTTGGAAAGCTCAAAACTCCAACAGGGATCAAGGGACGGGGTCCTGGTGGGATGGGGTCCTGGTGGGATGGGGTCCTGGTGGGATGGGGACTTCGCTTCTGGCTGCGGGAGGGCTCCGAGTGGTTTTGTGCAAAGTCCATTTCTTTCTGATTTCTCAGGTTGCCTGGAGGGTTCTGGCCAGGGACGAGGTGTCTGATGTTCCTTCTGCAGCTTCCTGAGCTGGTGGGACAAGGGAAGGGGCTCTGGGGGGTTTCAAGGCTGTACTGGTGAGGATGGGTTGCCAAGAGTGAGTGTTGGGTGACAGAAATGGTTGGTAGGGAGTCCCCAAGACCTCAGGTCCCCTGGCCTTGCCTTCATGCCCTGCTTTTGGGTTGGATCCAGTTGCTTTTAGGCCATTCAGAGATCTCCTGTGGTTCATGGACATCCCAGCTGACCAAGGACAAGCTGTCCCTGCCATCAGGTGATGCAGGAGAGACCCAAACCCCACTTCAAGGCTTTAAAACCTCCATTTGAGATCAGATTTTATCCTTCAAATCTTGGTGCCTTGGCTTCCCTTGGCTGCAAAACTCTTGGCTCTGAAGTGAAGAAAACCAGGGCTGCTCTGGGTAAGGGGAGAAAACGTGGGCTTGGGGCTGGGGTGTTGCTTGATGTCCAGGGTGGGATTTCTCTCCTAATAACCCAATGAATTCCCCAGGGGCTTTGCAGTTGCCAGGGGAGGTTCAGCAGAGCTCCCTCCCTCCCAGCAGCCCTGTGCTGGGGGGTGCTTCCCTGGGAGCCCCCCACTTGACACCTCTTGACATGGCTGCCTCTCTTGATGGTGGTTTATGTCATTATATAAATATTGTTGATTGCTATAAAACAAGGCAAAAACCACTGGAAAATGTCATTAAAAAAAAAAAAAAAAAAGAGAGAGAGATGTTTCCAAGTTTCCTAAAAGGAAAAATATCAGGGAGGTTTTGCTTTTCATAGTGACTGATGTTTGCTTCTCTTCCAGGTACCCAGCCTGCCCTCCCCCAGCTTTTCCTGCCTGTCTCCATGGGTTAGGTGAGCTCAGATGTCCCCCTTCCTCACGGGACAGGGTGACAGGGGAGCAGCCTGGCAAGGCCACACCATCTCTGGGGGACAAACAACCCCAGCAGAGCCAGTCCTGCCCATGCAGTGTCCCTGGGAAAGATGCTCCAGCCCTCAGGGTGAGATGGAGCTGAGGCCCCTGGGACCTTGCTTAGGGCATCACTGATCAGAGGTTGGGAATTTTAGGTTTTTTCCCCCAGAAGAAAGAGGAGAAGAATTTGGGGAGCCCCTGGGGGGTTTCTCATCCAGTCCCTGTCTGAGAGCCCTTCCCTTGGAGCAGGTCCTGTTGTCCATGGGGACCAAAGCACCACCTGAACCCCCTCCTGTGTCTCCCAAAGGGGGTTGGCCACCTTCCAGAGGGATGCCAGGGAGCTCCAGCTCCAGAGGGAGTGAGGGCAGAGCTGGTCTGGGTTCAAGAGATCTGGATCTGGGGGTGGAACCACCACTGAGCTGCCTTGGTGTCACCTTCAAGTGTTTTCCACCATCTGAGGGTCCATCAGTCTGCTGAGGGAGGGAGAGAGGAGCAGGCCCATGAAGGAGGTCTCAGGGATGGACACAGTGGAGGCTCAGGGACTGCAAGGAATGAGATCTTCCAGGGCACCTGCAGGACCTGGATGCCAAGTTTTTGTTGGGTTTTTTTGTTTTTGTTTTTGTTTTTTTTGCAAAGCCTGGGTGTTTCCTTGGGAATCTTGGTCATTAACTCCTCATCCATGAGTTGGTGGCTCAGAGGAGTCAGAGCATCCCATGGGCTCCTGGGTGCAGGGGGTCAGCACTCTTTGGGGTGTGGGGGGACAGAACAAGGATTTGCTCCCTAAGTGACACCCACGTGGAAGTCACCCACGAACGTGGTGTCCTCCTCACTAACCTGGGACCAGGGCAGTGCCACAGCTGGAGACCTTGGCTCTTCCTAGGTGACCATCACAGCCAGCCAAGACCAGAGAGGCTCCAGATAACCCATAAAGGTTGCTCCTGGCTCTGTCCTCAGTGTTGGGTCTCTGGTTGGTTTCCTCTTCCACCACTGTCTTGTTCAGCCTGAGCTGACAAAACGTGTTTTGGGGGCTGGGGGGTTGATTTCCAGTGGTGCTGTTGATGAGTTGTTGGCGTTGGGCGTTCCCATGCTTTGGCAGCAGCAGAGCTCAGCAGCTGGAGGGAAGTTTGGGGTCCCCAAGTTCTTCAGCCAGCAGAGCAGAAAGAAGCTGAGGAGAGGGGCACCAGGTCCCTCCTACCCTCACCCACCCTCCTTTGATGCCACAGCCTCACCAAAGTCAGAAGGGACCTCTGGAGATCATCCAACCCAACTCCCCCATGCTCCCAATTGGATTTCCTTGGCTTTCCTTGGGTTTTCTCCCAGAACATCTCCCAGGTGCCAACCCAGCAGCCCCACAGCCATCATTGCCGCCCCATCCCACCCCACACCCATCTACCCTCCGACCACCCCCTCAAAACCCTGCCCTCCCCAGCTCTACACAAGCAGCATGCACACAGTCTCTCCTGCACCCCTCAGTTGTCTTCTCCTCCTTTAGGCTTTCTTACACTTCCCCTTCTTCTCCCTCTGCTGGAACTTCCTCAGCCTCCGAGCCCAGGTGTCCCTCCACTGGATCACCAGGCTGGTTTTGTCCGCAATGATGCCGCTCTGGTCGGGAGAGTCCTCGTTGTTGCCCAGCAGCAAATACTTCTTCATGGGTTTGATTTTGGGGCACTTGCAGGCGACGTCCTTGGAGTGGATCCAGAGGGTCTGATCTCCACGCCGGATCCGGTTGCTGCCTTGTTTGTAGACGGAGATGATGTTGACGGTGAACTTCCACCAGTCGGCGTTTTTCTCAGCCTTCAGGATGTGGATCTGGACAGCTGGAGGGGGTGAGGGAGGGATGTGGGAAAAAACCCAACCCAACCAAAAAAAAAAAAAAAAAAGAAGAAAAAAAAAAAAAAAAAAGAAAAAAGAAAAGAGGAAAGAGAGAAAAAGATGTCAGGGGTTCGAGCCGGTGAGGAGAAAATGAATTTGAAGTCTCACCTAAGGGGTTGTGCTGAAAAGGGATTTTTGTCTCCTGAGCCCAGGCTCGGGGAGAGTGACCAAGAGCAATGGTCACACAAAAGCTGCCTCTGTCCCCAGGCCATCAGCTGGTGGCAGAGGGACTCAGCAAAGGCACAAAGAGCACCATAGGTTTGGGAGATGCTCTCCAGCCACGTGGAGAGCATGGGAATGGCTACCCGAGGATTAAGGAGCTGGAGGATGCCCAGGAGAGGTCAGGAGAAGCTTCACCCTGGGAACCACAGGACTCCAGGATCCCTGGGATGGGTGTAGAGAAACATTGTCAACCAGGTGCCTTGAGTTGCCAAAGAGTGGGTGTGAGTCCACCTGTGCCTGGTTAGGACAGGCCCCTATTGGGCATGAGCAAGACCAGGGGGCCAATAAAGGTGGGACACACACCCACAGAGCAAACCTCAGCTCACTCTGGTGCAAGGCATGGAGAGGCCAGCAGCTCGTCGAGCCTCTGGAGCAAGAAAGGCTCCTCCTGCTACACTTCTACCCTGGAAGCGCTGTGTGGTGGCTGGAGTCCTGGAAGAGACCAGCAGCTCGTCGAGCTTCAGGAGCAAGAATGGCTCCTCCTGCTACAGATGGGCATGGAGCTCTCTGCCTCCCATCATCTCCCAGGATGTGGTTGGGAAGCAAGCAGAGGGGAAGCACTTCCCCAGGGCTGTTGGTGCTCCTGTGACCTCTTAAAGGGCTCAAAAAAACCCCAAACATCCCAAACAATGAGGTGGCCACGTTTTCTCCCACACAGCCAGAGAGCAGCACGTGCTCCAGGTTCTGCATGGGGCATTTTTCCAGCCTCTTTTCCCTGCATTCATCCCTGGCTGGGCCACTCAGCACATCTGCACCACAGCCCCAGCTTTCCAGAGAAGCTGAGCCCCAATCTGGAACAAACCACTAAACTCTGGGATGGGCCCTTATCTCCAAGCATTTGGCATCTGGAGGGAGGGAAGAGCCCAGTGAGGGTCCCTGCCCAGGGCCAGGACAAGGACACAGCTCCCCAGGAGCCCAGCCTTGGAGCAGGAGACTCCTCTGTGAAACCTGTGGGAGGATTTGGGAACGGGGAAGGGCTGAGGAGATGTTCCTGAGTGTGGCTGTGGCACTCCTGGTAAAGAGCACAAGTCCCAGGAGCAGGGACAGAGGGACAAACCCTGGTGGCAATGGCAGCCACGGCCAGGAGGGCAGGTGAGGGCCAGCAGCTCAGTGCAATCCAACAAAAAAGTGCTTTTTTTGGCCAAATTTTTGAGTTTTTCTCTTTTTTTCCCCTCTATGCCCCATGAGTTCCAGCCCCCTCCCCATCTCAGCCATCTGGCCAGGTCCTGGTGGGTCGAAGCTCAACTGCAGAAATTATCAGAAGAAACCTCAAATAAACCCCAAGTAAATCCAGGCAAAACTCCCCTGTTTGCCTGGAAACATCAGAGTTTCCCCCCCCAAGTTAGCATCTCCCTCTCTAAAAAACCCCAACCAGCAAACCTGTGTTGAGCAATGGGAGGGAGCAGAGCTCTGCAGCCCAGCCAGGCTTTTAACACGTTGCAAAAACTATGTGGATATAGTTGGTTTTTTACATTTTTTTTCAGAGCATGTCATGGACACCAGATGCTTTGATTTAAAAAAAAAAAAAAAAGAAACCAAAAAACCCCATCCCTGAGCTCTGACCGTGTATTTCCCAGTCTGGTGTGAAGGTACCAAAATGGGCAGATTAGCCAATTTTTATTTTCTTGGAAGCAAATCTTTCCAAAAAAACTTAAACCTTTGACCTGCCTGGGTCCACACTGACAAAATGGAGAAAATGAATGAAAAGGAACCGGGGAGAGGTGGTTACAGGAAACTCTGCTCTAAAATACACAGTCTGGAGTTGGGTTTTTTTTTGGGTTTTTTTTTTTGATGTCAAGGCCCCCGTCTCTGATTTTTTTTTTTTCCCTTTTTATTAATGAAGTGGAAGGAGTGAAAGCTTCAGGGAAGGCTCTGCTGGCAGCTGCCTCCCTGACAAGGAGCTGTGTGCCCAGCATTTCGGGTCCAGGACGTGTGGTTTCCCTGGGGCTCAGAGCCCGGGTTTGGTGATGCCTTCCCAGGAGGTTTTTTTTTGGGGGGGGGGACAGGAGGAATTTTTGGGAGCAACTAAACTGGGTGAATCCCTGGGGATTGAGGAGCTCAGAGAAGGTTTCTGGGGTTTTATGGGTTTAGGGCTGACTCAGCTGCACCTTCCACCTCCCCCCAAACCTGGCTTTGGAGCTGGATGTTGTCCTCCTCCTGCCTTTTCCTAGGGAAAAGCCTGGCTTGGCCTGGGCCATGGGGCACTGCACCCCTGTGGTGATGCTGAGTGGTGCTGGGGACCATCCCTGCCACTGCACCCCAGGAAAAAAGTGATGAGGAGCTGCAGCAGGGGATGGTGGTTACTCAAGCAAGGGGCAGAGATGCTGCTGCCCTGGCTCTGGTCCCCAGGGAGTGGGTTGGGTGGTGACCCAGGGGGGGAGAACAAATCCAGTGAGCTTTGGCTGCAGAGCATGGGGTGGTGACACTGGTCAGGGAAGGCTGGGCTGTTCTGTGCCCCCTGACCCCCCAGCTGGGTGCTGGGAACAGGAGGAGTGGGATTCAGGGGGTGATTGGAAGATGCTCATCCCTGGTGAGTGCTGCTGAACCCCAAATCCTGCCCAGATGGTGCCTTACCAGCCCCTCCAGCCCAAGTGATGCACACAGACATCTCCCCACGTTATATTTCTTCCCATGAAAAAGGTTTCTGAGTGGTCCTTGGGCTGTTGGAGGGGACAGGGGGTCCCTGGTCCCTTCCTGCATCCCCTGCCACAGGGTGCTGGGCAGTTCCACCCTGGTGCTCAGCTCTGGGGCCCATGATGAAGGCAGAGCTGAAGGCTTGGTGTTGGAAAGCAGAGGGGATGGTGATGGGATGTCCATAAAACCAAAACCCAACCCCAGGGACCAACAGGTTTGAGGGCAGCTGCATAAAGGCTGAAATAAGTGCAGCACCTCGAGCATTCAGGGACCAAGAGTCAGGAGCCCCAAACCCACAAGAGAGCCATGAAAAGAGTGAGGCTGCAAAAAAAATATGGGGTTTTGTTTGTTTGTTTGTTTCTTAATTTACTTTTAGGGTTCCTGGTAACTCTCCTGACTTCAAGCTTTCCCTCCTTGTACCTGACCCAGGTCTGGGCTCCATGGATGGACAAACCTACCCATAAAATCCCAGAATGTCAGCTTGGAAGGGACCTCCAGGATCCCCTGCTCCAACCCTTCTCATGTTATTGTTGATGTGAGGTGTCCCAGCACCCCTCGAGCTGAGACTCCAAACTTTCCAGAGTGGGGGAATCCACCCCTTCCCCTGGGAGACCATTCCAAGGTCTGACTGTCCCCATGGGGAAAAAACTCTCCTGGTGTTCAACCAGAACCTCCCCAGGAGCCACCTGTGCCCATTGCCCCTCATCTTCTCCATGGGATTCCTTGGAAAATCCCATGTGCTGACCTGAGGCCAGGACCTGGAGCTTCCAGCCATGGGCAGTGTTGTTGCTGCAGATCCCTTGGGATCTCTGGGGGGGACAGGGGGAGCAGAGCAGTTTGTTGGGAGAGACAAGAGGGGTTTTGGGGCCAGAAGGACAGAACTGGGGGACTGAGCTGGGACTTTCCCTGGCCCCAAGTCCCTTCTCACTGCACAAAGCAGAACCCAAATGGGTTTTACTCCAAGCAGCACCAAACAGTGACCCTGACACCACCTGGGGCTGGGAAAAGGTTGAGCTCTTTGCTGGAGCAAAGGGTTAACATGGGATTATTTTTTTCCCACCTTTTATTTTTTTTTCCCCTAATTTCTTTGGCGGGGCCTCTGCCTGCCTCCGACTGCCAGTTTCCTACCAGGTTAATATTGAAGATTTATGGCCCCTAATCCTGGCTGAGCTGGCTGAGCCCTGGGACCCCCCCTGCCCCCAGGGCTCCCAGTCAGGATTGCTCAGTGGTCCCTGGCCAGGAAGGGGCTTTCTCCAATTGCCAGGGCAGGGGCTGAGATCTGGGGCTGATTCTCCCCCTCCTCCTCGTTTGTTTTTTTTTTTTTTTGTGGACTCAGGGATATTTCCCCCCTCCCTCCCTCTCTCTCTTTTCAAGCTGCCTTTTGAAAACACATTTTGCTTTTTTCCACCGGGCCCTGCCAAGCTCCTCTCGACAAAGGGGGTGACTAACTGAGGGCTCTGTGAAGGGAAGACTTTTTTTTTTTTTTTTAATTTATTTTTTTTCCAAGAAAAGGGCAAAACGAGCAGATGATCTCACCTTTCAACTGAGGATCCTGCTCCTCTCCCGCATCCCTTCCCTGATGCTGCACCAGGGGAGAGCAGGGGGGGGGTGGCAATGCCAGGGACCAGGATGCTGGGACTCAGCCTGCACAGGATTGGGCCCGCTCGGGGGCAGGGGGGGGGTCTGGGGTGGGGGGAAATTTGGGATTCAGGAGTCTCGGGTTTCCTTTGGTGCTGGGATGAGCCCGGGCACACAAGCAGGGGGAAAAAACCCCAAAGATGGGGCTGAAAAGCAAGGGGATGAGGGATGTCCCCACATCACCCAGCCCAGCATCATCTCTGCTGAAAAGAATTCTCCTTTTCATCTCCATCCTCAGCAGGACTCCCCCCCTTCTTCCCTGGGCTAATTTTAACTGAAACCCCCCTGAATTTCTGGGACCCAAACGACCCCCGTGCTCCAGGCAGCCAAAATAACTCCAGAAAAAGCTTTTTTCGCTCCTGTTCTTGCTTGTTGCCCATCCAAACTTCCCCCCTCCATCCTCAGACGTCCCAGCCTGCCCTCTGGGTGCCCTGGTTCACTCCAAATATTTGCACCCAAACTCAGCCCGAGGGAAAGAGCCCAATTTAAAAATTTATTAAAAAAAAAAAAAATAAAAAAAAAAATCAAAACCCGATTCACAAACCCAATAAAAACAAACAGATAAGAAAAATAAATAAAGGAAAATATCCCTTTTGAATGGCTGAATGAAACAGGGAGCTAAAAAGCCCCATTGAGGAGCGGGGCAGATGATAGCTTCCCGATTGAGCCCTGGGGAGAGGGAACTCAGCTCAAGCTAATTAAGGCCTTTTAGGACATTCAGCCCAGCGATGTCGGCAGAACAGGGAGGAAAAGAGCCTCCTAATTGGCTTCCTGCTGGGGTGTCAGTCCCGAAGTCTTTATTATCCTTCCCTGGTCCTTTTCAACCCTTTCTTCTCCCCCCCCCTCCCTCCCTCCCGGCCCTGCCGAAAGCCTGGGTTGGGGCATCGCTGCTTTGCTCTTGGAAAAACAAGTTTTCCCTGGTTCTGGGGCTGGGTGGGGACCCCCTGGGAGCAGGAGGGTTTGGGTGGCAGCACCCCGGTGCTGGGCCAGCCTGGACCCAAACCCTCCCCACCAAGCAGAGGGCTCATTCCTGCTGCTGCAGAAGTGATGCTGCTTGCTAAAAGAGTAAAGAAAAGCTCTTTCCAGCATCCCCATTCATGGATCCAGGGAATCTCCCATCCCAGAGAGCTCCTGAGCTGCCCTCAGGCTCTGGTGAAGCCCACGTTACAGCCTCCAACAAAACCAAGGGTGGGTTCTGCCCTGAGCCCCCTCCAAACATCTCCCTGATGAGACTGGAGAAGCTGCGAGGCAACCTCATGCTGGGACCAGTGCTCCAGAATAGTCCTTGAGCTGCCACCACTGAAACATCCCAGAAATCACCCCAAGAGCCACAGCTCTGACAGCTCTGTCAGGATGGGAAATGCTCCGAGGAGGCTGCACGAGTCCCTTGTTCCCCTCTGCCATCCTCCCAGCCTCAGTTTGGAGGACAACAGGGCCAGGTTTCCTCCCAGGCAGCTGCTTTCTCCACTTTCCAGAGGGGGAATGTGCCAGCCTGGGCATAGGAGGTGGTAGAGGAGCCAGGTGGGAAAAGGCAGGGATGCAGGAAAAGTGTTTGTGCCATCTTAGCCATCAGAGAATCCACCCATGAGAAACCTGCGTGGTGCTCAGCTCCTCTCCTGTCTTTAATAACCCCCTGTCCTTTTCCCACACACAAGAGAATGTATCCTCACTTGCAATTAATACAGAGAAAATGCCTATTCTCTAAAAAAAAAAGAAAATTAGGAAAAAAATCAGAAAATTCTCTAAGGGAAAAGACATTTTTTGGACCTTTCCAACATCTGATGAATGCCTGGGAGCTCCTTGGAGCACGGCCAGGGCTCAGCACAGCTTCACAGGATGGAACCACAAGCAGAGCCCCAGCCTCAGCAGCTCCTTGCTTTTCTGCCACGGGAGTAATGGGAGAATAAATGGCAAAACAAACAGAACATTTCCCTCCGAGCTCTCTGCCTTCCCCTGGGCTCACGGGGAGGTGCCAGAGCACAGAGCCAGCTCGGAGCATCCTTGGCCAACCCCAGTGGGAAGAGCCTTGTCCAGGGCTGGGCTGTTAAATGGGAATTTGTTCTGCTCACTCAGACATTTCCCAGTCCTGCTGAGCTGCTGCTCTGAGGGTAGGAGGCAGGGAAGGTGTCTCCACCCCTGGATGCTCTGATGGGACAGGTTGTGTTGGTTGTGGGGTGGTTTTTTTCCCCTTTCCTTGGTCATTTGATGAAATAAATAGATACACAAGCAGAGCCAGACATCTCTAGCCATGCAGATGCACATACAGACATATATTAGGTATATATATAATATATATATATATAATGTATTCCTCTGCTGTGGCACACACCAGGGGAGCTTTACCCCTGCAGATCCTAAACCCTGTTCCCCAGCACCTCATCACTTGCCCCTCCCAGCCCTGGGGTGAACCCAAAGGCTCTCACCTGCCCCTGCCTTCAGACACTTTGCCCTCCAGCCCCCTCAGCACAATCTAGGGAGGAGTGAGCTGATTTCCAGTCCTTACAGGTGTTTCAGAGCATTTCTAGTCACCTCCGTTTAACCAGCTCTGCCTCAGTTTCCCAGGACAGCCCCAGTCCCAGTGCTTGGCTCATCCCAGCAGTGCTGGCAAAGGAGAGGGATCCCCCAGACAGAAAGGACCAAAGTGGAGCCATCCTTCCCCATTCCTCCCCATTTCTCTTCTTCTCCATCCCTTCACATCCCTCTCCATCCCTCTCCATCCCTTCCCATCCTTCTCTGACCTTCCCTATCCTTCCCTATGCCTCCTTATCCCTCCCCATCCCTCTCCATCCCTCCCAGTTCCCCCCACCTGCTCGGTGCTGGTGGGCAATGGGTGGAGAGGGACTGCTGAGCTCCAGGGAGGGCTTTGAGGGGTGACCCTGGGGTGACCCCATCAGGAATGGACCCACATAAAAAATCTGGTGTATGGGAGGGCACCCAGCTCCTCAGGTGCCACCAAGGACTGGGACCCAGCAGCCTCCCAGCACCCACACCCCAACCTGCCTGGGGGTTAAAAGGGTGAAGCATCCCTAAAAGGAGGAACTGCAGCCAAGCAGGGGTTTTAAAAGCTCCCACAGGTAAGAGAAGCAGCAGGACATGGTGCCAGCCTAACCCAGGAGGTACCTGGGCATCAGGACACCACTGGACCTTGGCTTGAGGGCTGCCTCAGCATCTCCTATTTTCCAGGTGACACATTGCATCCCTGCTCCCCTGAGAATCCCCCCGGGAGGGTCCTCTCCAAAAGCAGCAAAATCCATCCCCCGAACTGCAACCCTTCCCCCAGCATGGGGCAGCTGCCCCCAAGCAGAGCTGGGCTGCTTGGCCCCAAGCACAGCCCCTGGGCTGGGTGGGTCTAGGGGGGCACCCTGGCAGGGAGATATTTCACCCCTGCATCCCAGCAGGGAGATGTTCCAGCCCTGCATCCCAGCAGGGAGATGTTCCAGCCCTGCATCCCATCAGGGAGATGTTCCAGCCCTACATCCCAGTAGGGAGATGTTTCATCCCTACATCCCAGCAGGGAGATGTTCCAGCCCCGCATCCCATTAGGAGATGTTTCACCTCCACATCCCATCAGGGAAATGTTCCAGCCCTACATCCCATCAGGGAGATGTCCCAGCTCTGGATCCCTTTGGGGCTGGGAGGCAGAGGAGTGGACTCACCGTAGTCTTTCTTACAGTATTTCTTCATGTTGATCTTCAGTTTCCCCTTGGAGGCTTTGCAGTATGAGTCACAATCTGCAGAGGGGAGAGGGGGAGGGCAAGAAAACATTAACAAAACAAATTAGCCTGGAAATGAATAAAAGGTTGGGGGAAGGAGGAGGAGGAGGAGGGAGGGGAAGGGTGTGGGGGGGACGGGACAACACGGCTCAAAGCTGCAGCCTGCCATGAACAAGCAGTGTGTGCCTGTGATATCCATCTGCCAACCCCCGACTGGGTCATCTGAGGGGGCACTGAGACCCCCACCTCATCTCCCCCCTTTTCCTTTCTAAAGAAAGCTTCACACAAAGAAAAGCAACCTCCCCCTGCCCAGCTTCCCTGGGCTGCCTCTGTCCTCCTGGGAGACCCCAGGGCCTCCCTTATTGTGCCACCCAAAGCTTTTGAGAGCCACACAAATTCCCCCTGTTCTGCATCTCCCAACTGGAGCCTGCCCGGAGCCCACAGAGGCCCCATTGTCACCCCTAACCCGGGCTGGTGTCAGCCTTTGGCATTCATTGCTGGGTGACTGGGGCTGGGGTCACCCCCCAACAATGGGGGTCAGGGAGGAAATTAGCAGCCCGTGAAGCATTAGCAAAAGCCTTTTGGTGTCCACTCCACTGAAGTGTGCAAATAAAATACACCCAGGAGGAACGTTGGAGTTCTAATGGGCCTCCAGTGCTGGGATTTGTGGGCTGGGCTGGCAGGGTGGCAGCAGGGAGGGTGGCATGGAGGGGTGACAGTGGGGACAGGCAGAGCTTCGAGGGCCTGGAGTGATAGGATGGGGGCAATGGGTTGAAATTAGAGAAGAGGAGATTTAGATTGGATGTGAGGAACAAGTTGTGTCCCAGGAGGGCAGTGGGACAATGGCACAGGGTGCCCAAGGAAGGGGTTGAGGGCTCACCCCTGGAGATGTGATTGAGATGAGGTTGAGGATGCTCTGAGCACCCTGATCTGGGTGAGGGTGTCCCTGAGACTGCAGGGCTTGGACTGGGTGACCTGGAGAGGTCCCTTCCAACCCAACCCATTCTATGGTTCAGTGATCCTATAAGGTAGGACTGCAAAGCTGGTAGGGTGGGAATGCAGCACCATGGGGCTGTGGTCCTGGAGGGATGCAGGGGGAGAACAGAACAGAATTGTTGGGGTTAGAAAAGACCTTTTAGATCATCAAGTCCCCACACCCCACATTTCCTCAGCACCCATAGGTGCTAGGGAGAAGCCCCCTGGCACCATAGCAACCCCGTGTCTGAAGGGAAAGCAGAGCAGATCCACACTTTTCCCTGCACACCTCAAGCTCCTGCCCCCATTCTCCAGCTGACCATGACCTGAAGCCCTGCAGGAGGAGCTGGGCTGTGTCCTCTTAACAGGGCTGTGTCACACACTGGGGTGACATGTGCCACAGCAGGGCTCAAAGCCCCATTTCTCATGTCCTGCAGGAGCCCAGGAAAGAAGCAATTCCTTCCTGGAGGAGCTCACACTAAGCAGGCTGTTAGGGGAAACTGAGGCAGGGAGTTGGCAGATGGCTGCAGAGCTAGAGCAGCATTTCCCAGTGACTCCTCTGCTGGCAGCTCAGCTCTCACACAAGGACTGTGCTATGAAACCAGCTTTGGGACCATGCTGCTCATCAGGCTCAGAGCAGGAGGTGTTCCTGGGCTTCAGACATGGAGAGCTTGCTCAGATGGAAAGGAAATGCTCCAGAAGATGCTCCAGGAAGCCTCAGGGACCCCCAGATCCAGCCCTGTTGGCAGCAGAGCCAAACCTTGCCTGAGCCAAGCAGCAGCAACTTCTGCAGCTTGAGCTGGGGGATGAACAAGAAGAAGAAACCCAGAGAGCTGAACACCCACACCAGGTACCACCTCAGTGCCAACCCCTCCAATCCATGGGTGTCCCATGGCCAGGCAGAGCCATGTCAGCACCTTCCTCCTGCCCCAGGAGAGCACCCACACTCACACACACCCAGCCAGGGCCAAAAGTGGAAGCTGTGGTGTGAAGTGGGGCAGCTTCCTCCTCCAAGAGACCTGGACAAGACCCTTGGACATCCAGGAACTGGGCTGCTGGCCAAGAGCTTCCACCAGCTGATGCCTCCCCTTGGCTTTTCACATCTACCTTGAGCCTGAGCATCTCCCAAACCCTGCAGTGTGCTGGGAAAGGGCCATCAGTTCCATAGAGCTGTGCTCCAGGGGATGGAGATCTGCAAGCAGAGCCCCAGCCATGCCCACATGGCAGGATGCCACCACCTGCAGTGGGACGTGGCTGCCTGGTGTCACCCAGCCCAGGGAACAGAATTATTCCTCATCCAACTGGCTGCTAAAATGTTCCTGGCCGTAGACATGGAAGGAACAGTTTAAAAGGGAAAGAAATGTCCATGCAGCAACCTGACAGCACGGGGAGGCTTTTCCTCACCTGCCTGGGGGAGCAGGGGACTGAGGAGAGCCAGGCCACCAGGCAGCTGGTGGGACCCTGCCCAGGGGCTGATGTTTGCATGGGATTTCATGGTGTTCCCACCATGGAAGTCACTGTGCTGGTTCTCCTCTGGCAGAGGAATCCTGGAGCAGTGCAGAGCTTTGCAGCTCAGTCTGCCCAAAGCTGCAGGGAACCAGGCAGGGACAATGCTTGGGAGCTCTGGCTGCAGATTTCTCCTCCTGTGGACGGGTCCAAGTCAGACAGATCCTGGCTCTGAGCTCTGATGACAGGCAAGGGTGGAAACCAACTCCCTCCTGCACCTCCCATGGGCCAGCCCCAGGACATGAGGGCAGAGCCCACCAAGAGCAGAAGCCTTCTCCATCCCCAGGAAGGAGCAGGCAGACAGAAACCATCACTGACCTGCAGCTCACACCATCCCCAGCAACAACAAAATCCCTCCCCAGGGCAGCATCTCCAGCCACATCCCAGTTTCCCAGTCCCTCTGGATTGGATCTCAGTCTGCCTGAGGTTCCAGACCTGGCACAAACCCATCCCAGCACCCAGCCAGGGAGGCTCTGGGGTGACGGGGCATCTCTGCTTCCTCCCTGGGTACAAACCTGGAGCTAAGTTTGAGCAAGTCCAGAGGAGGACACAAAGATGGTCAGGGGCCTCATCCCTGGAGATGTTCAAGGTGAGGTTGAGGATGCTCTGAACACCCTGATCTGGGTGAGGGTGTCCCTGATACTGCAGGGCTTGGACTGGGTGACCTTGAGAGGGTGGTCACCTGGACTGGGTGACCTTGGCTCTGTTCAGGAGCCAGGTTGAGAGAGTTGGGGGTGTTCAGCCTGGAGAAGAGAAGGCTGCAATGGGAAGACCCTAGAGCACCTTCCAGTGCCTGAAGGGGCTCCAGGAAAGGTGGGGAGGGACTTGGGACAAGGGCCTGGAGGGATGGGATGAGGGGGAATGGCTTTAAACTGGAAGGTGAGAGCTTGAGATGAGACATTAGGAAGAAATTCTTTGGTGTGAGGGTGCTGAGCCCCTGGTTGCCCAGGTTTCCCAGAGAAGCTGTGGCTGCCCCATCCCTGGCAGTGTCCCAGCCCAGGTTGGATGGGGCTTGGAGCACCCTGGGCTGTGGGAGGTGTCCCTGCCCATGGCAGGGGTGGCACTGGAGGAGCTCCCAACCCAAACCAGTCTGGAATTTGTGGCTTAAGACACCAAGACTCCAGCCCAGCCCTGACCCTGCTTTCCCTCTCCCAACACACCTTCCTTCTGCTTCCCAACCCCACGGGCTCTGCCAGAGCCTCAGCTGCTTTCAATTGAAGTTGAGGTGGCCAAAGCCACCTGGTGTAAATCAGTGTCAATCACTGGAGACCAGAGCAGATTTATAATTTGGGTGGGAGATTTTCCCCACTTTGTTTCCTTTCTCTCCTCTCTGGGGAGCTCTCCTGGGTGACTTCGAGGTCCTCTGGGGCCTCCTTGAAATGGAAGATTGCTTTTCTCAGAGCCAAGCCCTGGGGTTTGTGTTTGCTGGCAGTCAGTGCCACCTCCATGTGGTGATGCTGAGGGGGATATTTCAGTGCTGCTCATCCCCCCCGGGGCACTGCAGCAGCTGAGGCCCTGGGGAAGCTTTCTGGGCTGCTGGTCCTGCTGGAAGGTGAGAGCAGAGCCCAGCTCCAGGGCTGAGGAAGGGATGGGAGGAAGGGGCAGCAGGCTGGAGGGGGAGGAGAGGATTGTCCTGGTGCCTGGAGTGCTCCCAATGCTGCTTCAGTGCCACCTCTCCTGCAGGTTCCTCTCCCCCATCTCCCTGAGGCTGAGGGGATCAGCCTGGGGTGATGTGTCCTTGGGAGGTGATGCTGGAGTTGAAGCAAAGACCAAGGTGGGAGATGAGGATTCAAAGCCCCCCTGGGGATGGGGACCAACCAGGTAGCTGAAGCATGTAGTGTGAAATGAGTCCTCTCCACCTTACAGACCCTCCTGGGATGGACACCTCTTGGGTGCCTGGGATCAGCCCCAGCTCCCAGTCCTCTCCTGTTGTACAGAGATGTCCCTTGAAGATGGGCTTGGAGGATAAGGGCTGATCCTCACCCTCCCCTGCTCCTCCTCCCAGGCAGAGCTCAACCCTCAGCCTGCCTGGAGTGTCCTGAACTCTCCCCAGTCCTTCCAAGTCCTTCCTTGGCCCATCCATCCTCCTTGTGGAGTACTCCGACACCCCTGGCCACAGCACTGGGGTGTGGGAGAAATCGGGTGGTGATAACTGAACCCCCTCCTCCAGCCCCCCAGCTCTTTCCTCCCTGCATTTACTCAGCCTGCACAAAGATTTCGGGGCAAATTTCCATTTCAGAGCTCCAAACCCCAAAGCACAGACAGGTTTTTTTCATCACTGCATCCTCACCCCCCACCACCCACGGGAGGGACCATCCTGCACCTCCCCTTAGAGTCCCCCGGGGACTGGGAGCAACTGGCCCCTTCCCAGCAGGAAAGCCCAAACTTTCCCTGTTTCCTGGATGAATGGAGGAGGGGGGGAGCTGGGAAGAGGCGTTTGGGGCTGTTTGCAGAGGGTTGGGAGCAGGTGGCGGGCGGCTGGTTCGTGTCCATCACAGCTTAGTAAAATGTGTCAGCTTTGCAGCTCAGCCCATCCCCTTGATATCACTAATTCCCTGGCTGAGCAGGGAGTTTTCACAGCTAAACACCTCCTTTGTTTTGCTTAATTTCTTTTTTTTTATTTTGTTTTTTTTTCTTTTTTTTTTTTCTTTTTTTTCCCAAATTTTGGGGGTTTTTTTGTTTTTTTTTTTTTAAAATATAACTTTTAACACTTCATAATTCTGGGGAGGTTCAGGCAGGGCTGTCTGCATGAGACTGAACCCCTTGGGGAGAGGGGGGCCTGGTCACCCTTTGATGCACCCAGCTGTGCCCAAGTGCTGGATGCTGGTGGGACTGGGCAGGATGGAGGTGCTGGCAGCCAGAGCTCGGGGTGCTGAGCAGCAGTCCCAGGAAGATGCTGCAGGAGGCTGCATCTTGCTGTGCTTGCAGTTCTGAAAAGAGTTTTTAAGCCTCTGCAAAAGCCACATGGCAGGAACGGAAATTAAAGGCCCCCTGATTCTGACATGATACAACGATTAAAGCCACATTTCTTGGCCCGGGTGCCTAACTCGAAACGCAGATATAAGGTTTAGATCCTCAAGGGGATTCAGCTTTCTAATCCCAATTTATGCAGCTAAATTCCTACTGATTTCCCCCAGGTCGGGCCCTAAATACCTTTGTGGGCTGAGATCCAAAGTGGAGGTGTCGGGGCTTAAAAGGGGAGACTCAGCACTGATGGTTTGGCCTCAGCATTGGGGAAGGTTGGGGTGGTCACTCCCTTCCCCCATCCTGCTCCTGAGGGGCTGAGCTTCCTGATGGGGCTCCCAGGAGGGGGGATCTGTGTCCCCTCAACTCCTGTTTGCACCCAGTGGGATGTGCAGCCAGACTAAGGCACAAATCCAAACCATAAAGTCCCAGGCTGGTTTGGGTTGGAAGGGACCTTAAAGATGCTGGAGCCCAAGTGTTGGAGGCCAGGTTGGTTTGGAGCAACCTGGGCTGGTGGGAGGTGTCCCTGTCCCTGGCAAGGTTTGGGAATGAGATGATCTTTAAGGTCCCTTCCAACCCAACCCAGCCTGGAATGCTATGGTTGGTGTCAGGAGGGACTGGGTTGCTCAAGTCCTGGATGTTGTCTGACCTGCAGAAGGGTCCCCAGGATTGTCCCCTCCTCAGCCTGTGCACAGGGAGATCCTGAGGACCTGGGGATGCTCCCAGGGGTTCTGTGCTGAGCAAACCTCTGACAGGAAGCTGAAGAGGAGCCAGCAGTGTGCCCAGGTGGCCAAGAAGGCCAATGGCATCCTGGGCTGGCTGAGGAAGAGCGTGGCCAGCAGGTCCAGGGAAGGGATTCTGCCCCTGTGCTCAGCCCTGGTGAGGCCACAGCTTGAGTCCTGTGTCCAGTTCTGGGCCCCTCAGCCCCTCAGGAAGGAGATTGAGGTGCTGGAGCAGGTCCAGAGAAGAGCAAGGAGGCTGTGAAGGGATCCAGCAGAATTCCTGTGAGGAAGGGCTGAGGGAGCTGGGGTGTTGAGGCTGGAGAAGAGGAGGCTCAGGGGAGACCTCATCACTCTCTGCAACTCCCTGAAAGGAGGTTGGAGCCAGGGGGGGGTTGGGCTCTTTTCCCAGGCAACTCTCAGCAAGACAAGAGGGCAGGGTCTCAAGTTGTGCCAGGGGAGGTTTAGGTTGGAGATGAGAAAGAATTTCTTTCTGGAGAGGGTGCTCAGGCATTGGAATGGGCTGCCCAGGGAAGTAGTGGATTCTCCGTGTCTGGAGATCTTTCCAAAGAGCCTGGATGTGGCACTGAGTGCCATGGGCTGGGAACCACGGGGGGAGTGGATCAAGGGTTGGACTTGATGATCTCTGAGCTCCCTTCCAACCCAGCCCATTCTAGGATTCTATGATTCTATGAGGAGGTTGTATTTAACCATGTATTTAACCATGGCTGCTGTGTGACCTTCCTGTCTGCCCATCCTCAGATGGCCTCTGGGCAGCTGTCCCCACAGGACACACACAGGATCTGTCCCATCAGCTGCCCCTTGGCCCTTCCAGCTCCTCAGGCAGCCTCAGGGAGGAGCTCGGACTTCTCTGTGTGCCAGGTACCTGCTCAGGCTCTGCACCATCTCCTGCTCCCCAAAGCACTCTGGGGACACATCCACGGGGTGCTATGTCCATGGGGTGCTGGGGCCACCCTTGCTCCATCACCAGCATCCTCACTATTCCTCGGGACCCTGTTGAAACCCTTGGCTAAAGATCCACGCAAATCTTTGCTTCGGGACAGCCCCAGAACTCCCTGGGACCTCGAACCACTTGGCAGGGGGCTCCTGAACCCTTCCTGCCCTGCACACCACGGCCCGGGGCACCCGGCTGCAGGACAGGGTCTTGCAATGCTGCTTTTTGTCCCATTTGGGCACCTCTGTGGTGTTTGGGGCAAAAATGTGTGAATTGTTATCCCTCTCCCCCTACCCCCCCAAAACACCTCCTCCCCGGACTGGGCAGCCCCTGGAAAGGGAGGAGGCAGCTCCGCAGCCCCGCAGGCATCCCCAGCCGGGAGGAAAACTGCCCTTAACCTCCCCCTTGGAACAAGGAGGTGCAAATGAGCCCGCAGCAGCCTCCTTTCTTCTGCCTGAACAAGATTGATTGAAAAACAAATTGGCGCAAATAAAGCGTGTAATTAGATTAAAGCCTCTCGCCTGGAGCGGGTGGAAAAGCCACTGCGGGGGGATCTGGGGATTCCTGAAGCCCCTTCCTCATTTCCAGCATCCAGGAGGGCTGGGATGGGGGGGGGAAGAGGTGTTTGGTTGGCACCAGCTCCACCATCAGCACCCTGCAGGATGTGGCCGGGGGTGCCCCAGGTCAGGCTGTGTCCTCCTGCAGCTCCCAGGACATTCCCAGCCCCGGGATTGCCTTGGTAGGAAAAGCCCTCTCAGATCACCCAGTCCAACCAGTAACCCAGCACTGCCCAGGCCACCCCCACCCCATGTCCCTCATCCCCACATCTCCAGGCTCTGAAACCCCTCCAGGGATGATGAGGACTCCAGCCCTGCCCTGGGCAGCCTGGGCCAGGCCCTGACAACCCTTTCCAGGCAGAAATTCTTCCCCAGCTCCAACCTAAACCTCCCCTGGCACAACTTGAGTTGTGCCAGAAGTTCCTCTTGTCCCATCCCTTGTTCCTTGGGAGCAGAGCCCGACCCCCCCTGGCTCCAACCTCCTCTCAGGGGGTTGCAGAGAGCCACAAGGTCTCCCCTCAGCCTCCTCTGCTCCAGGATCAGCACCCCCAGGGCCCTCACAACTTCTCCAGCCTCTTCCCCAGCTCCATTCCCTTCTCAGGACACTCTCCATCCCCTCAATGTCCTTCTGGTCCTGAGAGGCTCAGGACTGAGCCCAGGATTCTGGCCTTTCATAGAATCATAGAATCATAGAACTGGCTGGGTTGGAAGGGAGCTCAGAGATCATCAAGTCCAACCCTTGATCCACTCCCCCCGTGGTTCCCAGCCCATGGCACTCAGTGCCACATCCAGGCTCTTTGGAAAGATCTCCAGACACGGAGAATCCACTACTTCCCTGGGCAGCCCATTCCAATGCCTGAGCACCCTCTCCAGAAAGAAATTCTTTCTCATCTCCAACCTAAACCTCCCCTGGCACAACTTGAGACCCTTTGTGCCCTCTTGTCTTGCTGAGAGTTGCCTGGGAAAAGAGCCCAACCCCCCCTGGCTCCAACCTCCTTTCAGGGAGTTGCAGAGAGTGATGAGGTCTCCCCTGAGCCTCCTCTTCTCCAGCCTCAACACCCCCAGCTCCCTCAGCCCTTCCTCACAGGAATTCTGCTGGATCCCTTCACAGCCTCCTTGCTCTTCTCTGGACCTGCTCCAGCACCTCAATCTCCTTCCTGAACTTCCTGAGGGGCCCAGAACTGGACACAGGACTCAAGCTGTGGCCTCACCAGAGCTGAGTACAGCACCTTACTTGTCCCTCTTTCTGGACCACATTTCCTATCCCTTCCCACGGGATCAATCCCAGTGCTGAGCCCCCAGGACACAAGGGGACCAGGAGGTGCTTTGTCCCACCTGATGCTGACAAAGCCCAGGGCCACCATCCCCACCCTGGGTCACAGCCCTGCACGGAGCTGAGATGATGAAATCCATCCCCAGGAAATCAGCTGTCCCCAGCCTCAACCTGGCCACGCTATAAATCCCCAGCCTGACAGAAGGTCCCTGGCCAGGAGGGTGCTGTGGGGGACCTGGGGACAGGACAGAAACCAGGGCTGGGGCAAATCAGACTTTCCATTCCAGGGAAAACATGGACATGGAGGGATGGGGCTGGAGGCAAGGACTTCACTTTGCCAAAGGGAAGCAGCACTGGGCAATGTTCCAGGAAGGGATGAGGAGCAGTTCAGTTCACTTCAAAATCATTGTTGTTACTATTTTTTAAATAGGTTTGGTGACAGTTCTGGGCTCTTCAAGTCCTTGCTCTGAAGCCTGTGGCTTGGCCATGGTGCCCATGGCTTGGGGACATCCAGGTTGTGCTGGTGGCAGGACAGTCCCTAAGGTGACAGCATCCTAGAGCTGCAGATGGAGGGATGTAGAGAGATGGAGGGACAGAGAGAAAAAGGGATGTGGGGATGGAGAGATGGAGGGAAAGAGAGATGGAGGGATGTGGGGATGCAGGAAGCCTTGTGATGAAGTTGTAAGAATGTGATGAGGTTGTGCATGAAGCTTATCTGCATTGCAGCAGAAGTTTGGTGGTAGTTTGGTTTTGTTGATTTGCTTTGTTGTTTGGTTTTTGGGTGAGTTTTTTTGCTTTTTTCTTCTTTTGTGTTTTTTTCATTTGGTTTGTGGTTTTTCCCTTTTGTTTTGTTTTTCTGATCTCTGTTTGTTGGTTGGCTGCAGGTTTTGTTTGTTGTTTATTTTTGCTTTTTTTCCCCTTTTTTTGTTTGTTTTGTTTTGGTTTTTTCCCTTTTTTTTATTTTTTCTGTTTTCCATTTGTATGTTGGCTGGTTGGGGGGTTTTGTTTTAGTTGTTTGTTTGGTTTCTTTTTCCCCCACAGACTTTTTGAAGTGTTTGAAAGCAACCAGAAGCTTCCTCACTGCAAGCCCCTCACCCCTATTGTCCTCCCAGCCATTCTCTGGGGCTCACCCTGAGAACCCTTTCAGGAGGAGCTGGGATGCTCTGGGCCATCCATCAGTCAATCACTCACCCAGCCCATCCATCACCTTCTCCGACAGCCCAGAGAGTGCCCCTGGGGGCTGAATGCCCTCATTTGGATGGCTACAAAGCAGGAGACCCCTGGGCTGAGCCCAGATTTACACCAGGGGGACCAAAATGAGGATTTCCCCTCCTGTTTTTACCCCTGAGAGCTGGGCAGCCCTTTGGGATGCTCCCAGCTCTCTGCAGAGCTCCAGTTCCTTGCTAGTGAGGAGTTGGGATTTTTTTTTTTATTTTTTTTTTCTGCACTGGTGCAAAGTCCCCCCTTTGGCTGATGCTGCCCCATCCCTGGCAGTGTCCCAGTGTCCCCAAGTCCCCCCTGTCCCTGCCCTTTCCTTGGCTTTGGGGACATCCTCACCAGGGGCAGTGCCCACAGCCTGGCAGCTCCTGCTCATCCCAGCTGGGAGTTCTTGGGGCAGGAGGGGAGCACTGCCCACACACCTTTGCATCCAAGAACTGTGCTGGGTGCTGCCCAGGAAGTCAAATCTGACCACAGATGATAAACATGAAGATCTCCTGCTTGGGATTCTGCAGAGTTCAGACTTGGTGAGTGTTGGTCTAGAGAGAAATCTGGCTTGGAATCAGACCCCTCCTCAGGCTGTTCCCTTTCCACACACATCACCTGGCAGAAGCTGAACTCTCTCTGTTCGTAGTCCCTTTGTCACCTTGAATTCTCAAGGTGCTACCACAGTTGGTTGTTGGTTTTTTGGGGGGGATGTACTCTTTTTTTTTTTCAATTTGCCTCTGCCCAGATCAGCCCAAGCATCAGCCTCCCACACCCCTGGGAGGAGGAGAGCATCTCTCCCTCTCCCAGGCTGTGGGAGCACCAGGGCTGCTTGGTTGGAGAGCTGAAATTCTTCACCATGAGAGCAGGAAGACTCTGGAATAGGTTTTCTGGGAATGCTGATGCTGCCCCATCCCTGGCAGTGTCCCAGCCCAGGTTGGATGGGGCTTGGAGCACCCTGGGCTGTGGGAGGTGTCCCTGCCCATGGCAGGGATGGCACTGGGGGAGCTTTAAGGTCCCTTCCAACCCAAACCATTCCATGATTCCATGACTCTGCCTTGGGCAAGGGCTCTTTTCCTGGGAGCACTTTCTACTCTTTCCTCCAGAATTTCTATTTTCCCAGACTAAAGCCATAACCTTTGTTTGTGGTTTTTTTTCCAAGTGAGATGCAGAAGCAGGAACAGTCCCAGACAGCCCATGGGATTGTTTGAGGGTTTTGTTTTGGTTTTTTTTTCGTTTGTTTGTTGGTTGGTTGTTGGGTTTTTTTGCTTGTTTTGTGTTTTTTCTGATGCTTGTTTGGGATTTTTTTAATTTTTCCTTGAGACTATTCCAATCAGTTCCAGAGCAGAGACCTGCCTGCCCATCTCCCTTCCCAAGCTCCTTCCAGAAGGCATTAATCATCCTCTCATCCATCCATCCATCCCATGGCATCCATCCACCTCTGCCTGCTCTGGGAAAGCTGCAAGTGCAGCCAAGCTGCTCCAGGGGCTCTGCACATCTGAGGCACACCCAGGGATCACTAAATGGTGGGTTTGGGGGGTTTTTGTTTCCCTTTTCTGCCCCTACATCCAACCTCTTCGTCACCAGCCAGGAACAAAGGCCCCAGGCAACACCTTGAGCCCAAATCACTTTTGGAAAGTCCAGATCTGGTTTTTGAAACGGGGGAGGATGCTTTCCAGGGGAAAACCGTGCGAAGTTGCAGGGATCCAATCACCTGGTTTTATTTAAGCTGAAATCATCCATTTAGGATGATAATTTCCAAGCCAATCTGGATTCAATTCAGATAAGACAAGGACTGACTGGCAGGTCTGTAAACCTTTCCCCCCACACACTGGTATTTATTTATTTTTTTATTTATTTTCTCCTCCTTCTCTATCTCTGAACAGGGCCAGAATAAAAAGGGGTGATAGCAAGAGCTTTCCTCTCCTGGCCATGAAAATAAGAAGCTCCTCCTCCTCCTCCTCCTCCTCCTGTTTCCCAGCATGAGGGAGCAAAAATGCATTTCATTTAAACAATTCCATTCTGGACCATTTCCCCAGATCAGAGCTAAACAGAACCAGGCAGGATCCTTCTCCAAAGTCACCATTGTTCCATTCTTTGCACCATGACCAGCTTTGGCCCAGGCTCTTTTGGAATTTACCCCTTGTTTTCTCCATCTGGTGGTGACACTAACTTGGCCCTTGGCAAGGAAAGCACTTTATGTCCTGTGGATCCATGAGCCAGGGAAATAAAGCAGCATCTCCCCCCAGAACTGGCTGCCCAAAGTCTCCCACTAATTTTTTTTCTCCATCACTATAACGCTTCTGCTCCCACATCATGGGAGCTCTGGCAGGGACACAGATTTAAGGGTTCACCAAGAAACCACCATGGATTTTCAGCAGGATGCTTCAGGGTGGTGCAGGGAGATGAGTGATGCTGAAACCTGGGACACTCCTGGCTAAGAAGAAGAAGGGATGAAATATGGAGAGTTCCAGGTCCCAGCAGCTGGAGGATCCCTTGCTCTGAGCTCAGATAAATCACAGGGGTCTTGCAGCCACTGACCTTGAGACACATCTGAGCACAACTGTCCCCAGCAATCCACCAACCACAGCCATGTCCCACCCCAAGGACCCCCAGAAGTGGCCACAAGATGCTGCATGGGTCCCAGCAGCACCATAAATACACAGAGCTAAGCAATTAAAAAAAAAGGATGCTCATAGGCAGAAGTAAGCAGCACTTTGGGTTTTTTGCTCTCTTTTGCAGCATTTTTGGTTCTCTAGTCCTCCTCCCCCAGAAGAACTCAGCTGGATTGTTCTTTTAGGGCTTTTCTACTTGACTAGGGAACCACTCAGCTTTAATAATCAACCACATCTTGAGTCCTTACCTCTTTTCCATCCAGCATTGGTCCCACTTTGGGTAACTTTTGTTGCTTATAGGTTTAACCACCTCTGGGAAAGCCCCTCTGCATCTTCCCTGCTCTCCCATATGCTCCTAGAAACACCCATCTCTCAGGATGCTTCAGATACTTGGGGCATAAATGGAAACCACTTGTCCCAGTATAAACAACAGAATTAATGTATTAATTTCATGTGATTTCCTGTCGGGCAGCTGATTGCTCAACAGACCTTGGCCATCAAGATGCTTTAGAAGAAGAGACAACCTACCTGCAGGCTCCTCTGTGCTGCTGGCAGCAGTGGTGGGAGGGGCAGCAGGGATCTCTGTGCAGGACAGTGAGAAGCAGGCAGGAAAGGAGAGGAGATAAAAAAGAAAAAAACAAACAAAAAAAGGCATTATTCTTGATCTCCAAGAGCCTGTCCCCTGCACAAGTCGCATTGACCTTCCCAACCCTTCCCCCCTTGCAAAACCCCCAGGACTCAGCATGCCAGGACCAGATCTGAGGAGCTGGGCTGCTCCAGGGGGTGTGGAAAAGGGGGCTGTGCACTGAAAATATTGGCTTGGGGCTCCAAATAAAAGATGAAACACCCAGCCAGGTAACTCTGGTGCCCTGACCAGTGATGCCTCTGGCTGTGGTCAGGTTGTGTCCCAGGGTGAGGGCTCCTCTGGGAGGGGCTGTGGCTGTTGTGCCCACCCCCAGCAAACCATGGGAGTGCTGCTGCCTCTCCCAGTTCCAGTGGTGTCCCTTCCAAGGTGCTGTTTCCATCCAAGTCTCTGATGAGAGCCAGGGAAGCAGGTAAAGCTTTGCATCTCTCAGCTGGGATGTTCTCTCATTGCTGCCAACACAACTGCTTCTGCTGTGGGCTCAGCTTTGCTTGCTTGAAAGCCCATCATGTTCTGCATCTCCCTGGCCCAGTCTGACAGTTTGTTGATGTTAGAGAAGCTGGGCCACAGCTGGAGCACAGACTGTGGTCCCAACTTGGTGAGATGACCTCTTTCCCCTGGTGCAGCTCCCAAGATCCATTGTGGGTTTGGGGCATAGGGGGCTGTGAGTTCTGTGCATCCCCAGAAACCCTGGGAGGGGAACTGTTTAAAAAGTGGAAATTAGGCACCAGTTTGGTTTTGGCATCTACCTCATTCTGCTGTTGCTCTGGGGACTGCCCCTGGGTTTGCTTGGCTCTGTCTGCATTGCAGGCAGGGCAGCTCCGAGGGGTGCAGCCCAATGGGCATGAAATGCAATTAAATGGCCATTTAATGCAATAAAACACAGGGATAAGCCCCTGGGGAACACAGAGGGCATAACCAGGCAGTAGGTGACCAGACAGCACAGCTGTCCCCAGGCTGGATGGGTGCTCACAGCTGCCTGGGCTCCTACACAGGTAAACCCCACCGGGGCCTTGTTTATTCCCCAGGAATAAACTGGAGGAATAAACTTCCCCAGGAAGCTGTTCTTGGATGTCTATAGGCCTTGGGGACTGGAGCAGGGGTAAATCAGAGAGAAACTGTGCTCCTGGAGGTCATTTGGAGATTGCTGCTGGGTGCAGTGTGCCTGTGCCCTGCCAGGGCTGGCTGGAAGGGCAGAGCAGGCAGGGCTGGAGAGCAAGTGCCCTCCCCTGCATCCATATAAAATCCATGTGAAAGACATCCCTCCCAGGTAGGATGTGCTGGCTGGCAGTTTTCAAGGACAAAATTATGCTGCTTTGGGTTTTTTTTTTTTAGGCTGAGAGCACAGTGAGTTGCTCAGCTCCTCATTTCCATTGCATTTGCATCGCCCGTGCAGACCAAATGCCCAACAACTGCTCAGCAGCTTGGCAGCCAGGACACAGCATTGCTTGAAAAATACTTCAGCCAAGGTTTTTTGCAGTTGTTTTGCAGTGACACCCAAGTTAGGGTCTCTCTCGAGTGCTGGGCTGGTGGCTGAGCTGCAATGGGCAGCCTTGAGCACATGGGTTCTGCACAGCCCTGCTCCAAAGCCCTGGCTGGCTCGTGTTGAAATTCTGTGCCTGTCTTTATTTAGTGTGCTGAATCCCTAGGGAGGTGATGCAAGGAACAATTTACCCTCTGATTTACCAGGGCCCTGGGGAATGATTAATGATAAACTTTTGCACATATTTGTTGCAAAGCATACCCGAGCCATGACGGGAGCATCTTGGGGAAACAAGCATCTGGTTTGAGCTCTTGCCCTCCCATTGCAACACAGGGAAGAATGAATCTCAAGTGACCCCAAACCACCCTGGAATGTATGTTTTCTTCAATAGGGGAAGGTGGAAAATGGGGATCTGCCCCATCATTTAGCAGTGGTCACCCTGAGGGACAAACCCAGGGAGGGGACAGCACAGGAGCAGACTGGGGGTTCCCAACTAAGACTTGATTCTTTCAACCTTCACTTTTTTTTGTTGTTTTTTTTTACTTTTAGCAGTGAGGAATCAACCTCAAGGGGAGCAGACCCTCCTTCCCAGCCTGGTCCTTGCACTGGGAGTTTGATGCTTTGTTTGTGGAGATGTCTCTCACAAGGTGCTACCCAATGATCCACCAACAGCCAAAGCAAGAGACAGAAAGGAGAAGCCCAGAGCTCCCCCAGCCCTTGTCTGGGGATGTTTGCAGAGGAGAAGCTCCAACCCAGAGACTTCAGGAGCTCTACCTGGTGCTTGCTGCTGTTGTTAAGTGCAGAGGATGAGAGCAGCTGTGGGAGAAGAAGCTCAAAAGCAGCCCCAAGGGAACAAGGGGTAAACCTTGGGGCTGTAGGAGTGTTCCTCCATGGCAAGCCAGGGGCTATCAGCTGCCCTGCTGTGCTGGTGACTCCCTTGGAGCTCTGTGCCAGCACGGCACAGCCTGAGTTTGGAGAGAAAAACCTGTTTGTAGCAATCTACCTTAGCACCCCGAAGGGTGACAGGGCACCCCGAAGCAAATGTGCTCTCAGGGGGAACCTTTGCCCTGTGAAACAAAACCAAATGACCAGCAGATTGGGCAGGAGACACCCTCAGACAACCCACCCAGCCAGGCAGCTGAGCCCTTGGGAAGCTGAGGGTGAATTTTGGACTGCAGGGTCACCCCGGCAGCTCCGTCCCCACCGAGGTTGGCACCTATGGGGTGGGGTTGGTAGCCCCCCAGCTCCTGTGGGTTGGCAGAGGTTATAGGTCTGAACTGGAGGGGTGTAAAGAGAGATCCACCTACTTATGCAGGGGGCGATGGGGGAGCGGCTCTGCTGGTAGCCCTTGGCACAGCGGTTGCAGGTGATGCCGGTGACACCGTCCTTGCAGGGACACTGCCCCGTGGTCTGGTTACAGGTCTGGCCAGCAGCACCCACGGGATGGCAGTCACACTCTGTAGGGTGGAAACACACAACAAGAGGGTCAAAGGGAGAAGAGAGAAGGTGTGGACCAGGCTGGAGCTCTGGTGAGGTCTCCATGGCTGGGGATGGAGCTGCGGCCAGGAGAGTCTTGGCCAGGACAAGGAGAGCTCTGCAGATCCACAGCGTGGGCTCAGGGGTGCCCACCCATGGACACAGCACCTGCCTGGTCCCGTGGGTGCTGTGTTTGCAGGGCTTGAAGAGGAGGGGAGCAGCCAAGGCACTCGAGGAGCTACAGCACCCACTGTCCCCATCCCAGTGGGATTCAGGCTCCTTTGGGCTCCCTGGAGCAGGGGTGGAGTTGTAAGGAAGAGGTAGAAAATCAAGGAGCATTTCATCAGCCCTTCAGCACACGAGCTCTCAGGCAGGAAGCAATCACTGTCAGAGATGTTGGGAATTCATTTCCCGTGCACTACAAGAAAAAAAAAACAAAACCCAGCACACACTCCTCACACTCCTCTCAGTCCTTTTGCTCGAGCCCTTCCCTGCTGAGTAGCATCCCAGGCAGCTGGCACTGTGGGATCAGGAAGGAAATGCCCTTGTGGGATGCAGGCAGGCTGGAGGACCTGCTGTTCCCAGCCAGATGGATGGAAGCTTGACTGCAGAGCTGGGCAGATGTGAAGAGTTTGGCAGGGGATGTAAATACTGTACTTGAAATCATTCACCAGCTCATTTCCCACAGTGGGACTTTACCGGCACAGCTGTTTGGTTCACAAAAAAAAAAAAAGCCAAAAAAAGTAAAAAATAAATAAAAAAAAAAAGTATTGGTTCTTGTTATCATCACAGCTCCAAAAGGATTACTGCCTCGCACATTTGTTAACAGCCCTGATTTCTAAGAGCTGTGAGTGCTGTGCCAGACTGTGGTCTGCCCCTGCTGAGCAGTGGCAGGGAAAGGCAGGAAAGCTTTCCTTCTTTCCTTTTCTTGGGCAGCATCCTCGGCAGGAGCCAGCCAAAGCCCTCCCTGGGGAGCACTCAGGCTGCTCTCTCCCTCTGCCCTGTGTGTGAGCTGCTGCCAGAGACAGGGAGTGGGGCAAAACCTGCCCAAAAACCAGGGCTCAGGACCAGTGGGGGGGTCCCTACAGGCTCCAGGGGCTGGGCTGGGCTTCCAAACCCCCCTAATCTGAACTTCTCACTCCTGAGAGAGCTTGTGCTGGATCCCACAGTGCTGCTTGTTTGCCTTGCACCCCCTGGCTCTGAGCTCCCCTGCAGCTGCACCATTTGGGGATGGCAGGTCACAACCCCCCCCTCATTGGGGCTGGGGGTCCAAGTTTGGTGTTTGCCTCCTGCCTGCCCCAGCACCATCCTGTAGCTCCCAGTTTGACCTTTACTGACTGGGCAGCAGCTCCCAGGTTTTGTGCAGGGTTTGGGTGGTGCCTGGAGCCCTCCTGCACTGGGATGTCCAAACACTGGCACAGCTCCCAACAGGGATGTCCCTGAACTGGGATGGCCATGCACTGGGATGTCCCTTTTTCCCTGACATGGGACACTCTGTCCCATGCACCCTAAAGCACCAGTAAGCTGTCAGCATCCCCACAGCTCCACTGGTGCTGGATGGGGAGAGCCTTGCCAAAACCTGATGATTTTTCACACGAAAGAGGGTGGAAAGAAACCAAAACAAAGCTTTTGCTTCTTTTCTCCTCCTCCCCTAACACCTCTCTTTTGGGGTTTCTGATTAAAGCTTCGGCTTTCTCCCCTTGCCTTGAGCTGCCCCTGGGAACCAGCTGCTTGCAAACCTGCCCATGATGGAAATCTTCCTTTCCCAGGCTGGACTGGAAAAGTTTTAACTTGAAATTGGTGGGGTAGGTGATGAGCACAGAGTGAGAGGTTGAGAGGGGAAAAACTGCAGCCCCGAGGCTTGGCTGCAGTATTGCTGGGGGAGAGGAAATAAAAACCTCCTAAAGGCCAAACCTGCTGAAAGGACAGCAAAGAGCTGAAGAAGAACAGAGAGGCAGGAGTTAATTTAAAAAGAAGCAAATCAGGAAAGGGTTACACAAGGAGAGGCAAAGGGCAGGAGGATGGGGAGGAACATGCCTCATGTTTCAGGCCCCTCTCTGGGGCTCTGCTCATGGGTTTCAGCCCCAGCCTGTGAGTAATCCTCACCCATGTCAAGGCATTGCACTGGCTCCAGGGAGACAGCTTGGACAGGAGAGGGGGAAATAATAAAAAAAAAAGCTTTGTGATGAGTAAAATTTCCAGAATCAGGCTCTTGGAGGATGGGCTGCAGAGCACAGAGAGCTCTTTGGACACCACATAAATAAATAGTGATGCTGCTGCTTCCTTCCCTCATGAGGTAATGCCTCAGCACAGCTTGTCCAAAGATGCTGGGGTTATTTTTACAGCCGTATCTGTCTGAGGTTGGCTGCTCTCTTCCCCCATCACGGGTGTCAGCTGTGTCCCCATGGGCACGGGTGATGTGCCCAAGGTTACAGAGCAGACAAGTGGTGGAGGAGCTGGGAATCACCATCCCTTCCTCCAGGACCTCACAAGAAGAAACCTCTGGCTCATTGTTCCCTCCAACATGCCCTGGGGTAAACTGAGTGTAGAGAGGTCCCCAGCTCCTCTGCCACCACACCTCAACTCTTTGCTGCTGCCCAGGACCCTGTAAGCCCCAGAGAGCTGCCTGGCAGTCACAGAATTGGTCTGGTTGGAAAAAACCTTTCAGATCCTTCAGTCCAACCATAACTTAACTCTACCAACCTGACTCTACCAAGTGCAGTGTTTAAACCATATCCCTCATCCCCACATCTCCAGGGCTCTGAAACCCCTCCAGGGATGATGGGGACTCCAGCCCTGCCCTGGGCAGCCTGGGCCAGGCCCTGACAACCCTTTCCAGGCAGAAATTCTTCCCCAGCTCCAACCTAAACCTCCCCTGGCACAACTTGAGTTGTGCCAAAAGTTCCTCTTGTCCCATCCCTTGTTCCTTGGGAGCAGAGCCTGACCCCCCCCTGGCTCCAACCTCCTCTCAGGGGGTTGCAGAGAGCCACAAGGTCTCCCCTCAGCCTCCTCTGCTCCAGGATCAGCACCCCCAGGGCCCTCAGCTGCTCCTCATACCTCTTGTTCTCCATCACCAGGATTGTTCCCCTTGGGCAGCAGCTCTTTGGCTCTTTGAGCACCGGTCTGACCCTGCTTTGACTTTTATGTCTTCCAGAAACCCCTCTGGATCAGCAGCAGCTCAGCCCTCCCGATGTGGGGAGGCAGGAGGGGGGCTGAGCAGTGGCTGCAGATGTCCTTGCAGTCCCTGTCCCAGGGGAACTGAACCAGTGCCAGCAATTAGGAGCAATTAAAGGCAATTTGCAGTTCCCTGGCCAGTGCAAACACTTGCAGCCAGCAATCACAGCTCCTCTCCTCCCTCAGCCACCCTTGGGGTGCTGATTTTTTCAGTGAAGTTCAAATTCACTGAATCCCAAGCTGGTTTGGGTTGGAAGGGACCTCAAAGCTCCTCCAATGCCACCCCTGCCATGGTCAGGGACACCTCCCACAGCCCAGGGTGCTCCAAGCCCCATCCAACCTGGGCTGGGACACTGCCAGGGATGGGGCAGCCACAGCTTCTCTGGGAAACCTGGGCAACCAGGGACTCAGCACCCTCACAACAAAGAATTTCTTCCTAAGATCTCAACTCATTCTCTCCTTGTCCAGTCTGAAACCCTTCCCCTCCTCCTCTCTAGCCCTAATTCTTTTTGTCATTACCCCAAACTGAAGAACAATTGCACTTAGCATGGCAAATGGGGGGTGGTTGGTGCAAAAACTCCCTTGGCATCCTCACTGCTCTTTCAGAAAATCTGTAGCAAAAAATCTTTGCTGAGTGTCTGTGGCAGAGAGGAGCAGGAATTATTGGTTGTTTTCTGCTTAAAATCTGGCTGGAGAGGAGAAAACACCAGACAGGAGGAGATGGTGAGGTTTGAAGGGGGAAGAAGGTAGCAATGCCTACAGAAGCTGATTTTGATTTTGAGAACAGCCATGACCTGGCAAGCAGGGAGTTACCAGCATTTCTCTGTGACCACCTTGGGCTTGGGCAGTCCAGAGATGAGGAGAGCAGAGAGATCTGGATGGGTGAGGTTGTGCAGACACAACCCAGAGCTGGGAAGGAGGGAGAATGGGCAGGAGGGAAGAGCCTGGCTCCTCCAGGCTGAAGGGTCCCAATTAACTGCAAACACTCCAGGAACAGATCTGGGAGTCAATGAAACATCTGGCTGATTGCAAAGGAGAGGAGAGACGAGATAGGAGGTTGGGTGATGAAAGGGGAGGAGGTGAAGAGGGAGGGGGATGAAGATGAGCTTGTGACACCAGCGACATCAATAGCAGCTCCTCAGCTGGGAAGCTGGAGTGAAAAGCTTGGAGAGGCACCTGAGGGTGGGGGGAAAGCTGAGAGCTGCCTTGCCAAGAGGGGGTGGAGGGATGCCAAGCAAGGCAGAGCGATGGGGAGGTCAGACAGGTGCTGCTGCTCTTCACTGCTCCTCCAAAACGGGGCTGGGGTGGGGAGGGACCACCCGACACAAAGGGACATTGAAAGGCCTCTAAAAGGCAACCTGTTTTCAATGATAAAAGGAAATGCTGCTCTGCACGGTACCTAATTAACTCGTAGAACTCATGCTCTGAGACACCATGGCAGAGACCCAACAGGATTAGATGGGCTGGTGAATGAGAACATCTGTAGTTCCATTAGCTGGGATTAATATATATACGGGGAGAAGCACTCCCAGCCAGCTACTAACTGCCTGCACTCAGGAGAGATTTCCCCTGGGAGCCAAGCTATTGCAAAACTGTCTGTCCTGGAGTTTTATATCTCTGTCTGAAGCACCCAGGACGAGTCACTATTTTCTGCAGGGATCTGCTGAGGCAGCCCCCATCCCCTGGAGCACGGGCAGTGGTGTTTCTGTGCTTCAGCATTTATAGAAGAATTTATGCTGGGATTTAGAGAATCCTAGAATTGTCAGGGTTGGAAGGGACCTTTAAGCTCATCCCATGGGCAGGGACACCTCCCACCAGCTCAGGTTGCTCAGAGCCCCATCCAGCCTGGCCTTAAAAACTTCCAGGGATGGATGGGGCTCCCAGCACCTCTCTGGGCAACCTGTGCCAGGGTCTCAGCACCCTCATGGGGAAGAACTTCTTCCTAACTTCCAATCTAAATCTCCCCTCCTGTACTTTGAATCCATTCCCCCAGGTCCTATCACTTCCTGACATCCTAAAAAGTCCCTCCCCAGTTTTCTTGTAGCCCCTTTAAGGTTCTGGGAGGTCACAATGAGGTCCCCTTGGAGTCTGCCCCAGACTGAATAACCCCAACTCTCTGTTACCATAGGAGAGGTGCTCCAACCCTCTGATGATCCATTATTTACCCAGTTTGGGACTTAAAAAATACCTGAAAACATATTTTAGGACCAGGCATGAGAGGATGCAAAGTGCCCTGGAAAAGGGGTTGAACTTGGGATGTCTCTGGCCCACCAAAAGTTGACAAGTAGCATGACAAAAATTCAAACGTTTTTCCAGCCCTGGGTTCGGGTTGGAGGCATTCCTGGCTGCTAGTCTTCAACCTTCCCCCTCCAAACATGTGTGTGGTGAAAGGTAAAGAGAGGGATAAACCTCCAGGCTGAGCTCTCTTTAGGTCTATTTGTAACACAAAAATACCAAAACAACTCAACTTTAAGTTTCCTGTTGCTTCAGTAGTGCAGCCTGTGCCCTCCTGATGCAGGCAACAAACTTCCTGCAGTTTGTGGCTTGGTATTTACAGAGCTGGTTCAGCCATTCATATTTCAGCAATTTTTTTTTTGTAGTTGCCTTTTTTTCCCCCTTGATCCACTGCCTTTGGGAACTTGGGAACTTTAAATACTGGTTCCAGTGAACACACCTGCCTGGGGAAGCCCCTGCTTGGGAAATTCCTGGGGTCAGTCCAGTTGTCCCCCTGTAGCTGGGAATCCATCTCCGAGCTGCTCCCAGCCCTGAAGCTGTCCCAAGGACCTGATTTTTTGGTTTTCTTTGGCTCATGTCTCTGGAGAAACAACTCAAACCAACTGGGGCTCCTTCATTTGGAAACCTACCCTTGTTCTTCATCCATGGAAGAGGAGAATTCTGATCTGGTATCTCTACACCTGAGCAGTGCTGAGAGGTTTATGGTGGCTCCAGGGCCAGCATCCTCCAGGGATGATGGGTGAGACCATATTTAATGGCAGAGCATCCCCACCACGGGAGGCACAAATCCCACAGGTTTAGGGTCACAGGGAAGAGAAACTCTGGTGTTTAGTGTGTACCCACCCAGCCTGGCCCCATCCAGTTTGCAAAGCAAGAAGCAGAGGTTGAAAAGTCTCCGTGTTAACTCTGAATACTAATAATGGCTTTAAAAAACTTAACTGTTAACTGCTTTGCAACGAGATCGTCAGCTTGTCTGTGATATTGTGAACTGGATTTAGTCCTCCAAAGGATCATGTTCATGCACAATGTCCCTCAGCACATTCTCGGGGAGATTTAAAGGTTCCTTGCCAGCAGAAAATGAATTCCCCCTTTTATCAGGCAAAGCCAAATAATCTCCCAGCGTTTCCCAGTGTCCCCTCCTCCTGTGCCGCTTCTCAGGGCTCTCCCATTTCTTCCTCCTGAACTGGCACTTGGAGAAGCCAAGGGCTTTGGCCCCCCTGCGGTTTTGGGCCAAATTTCACAGATTAGACCTTGTCTTTGTCTTCTCCATAACAAGGAACAGACGGGGCCCACAATGCCTCCACTGAGCAAGAGTCGCCACTAATCCGGAGGGGGCTTTGAACCAGGGTAATAAATCCACTTTTTTTGGGCAGGAGCACTCTGGGCAGGCATTAGTGATACAGACAATAAGACAATTATGGCAGCATTTTCCAAAACACTAGAAAATCTTCTCCTTTCACAAAAAAAAAAAAAAAAAAAAGAAAAGAAAAGAAAAAAAGAAATGGTTTAAAATTCCCCTCTCGTGTCTCCCAGCTCCACCTTTCCTGAGCTGCTGGCAGGGAGCGTGGTGGGGATGCTGAGACACCCAAGGATGAAGCACCTGGGTTTCCTTCTCCTGGCTTTGCTGCAGGATGTTGGGTTTTCTCATGGGAGATGTCATCCCTTTTATTTTTCAGTCAAATGATGTCAAGTTTGGTCAAAGACCACCCTAAGGGCAACTCTGGCCAGGCAGAGAGCAGCTGAGTGGGGTGCAGTCCCTGGGCATGGTGTCCTTCCAGCTCTACATCAAAACAAGGCTCAACCTGCTCTCCTGGGAGACATGGCGTGGGCAAGAGTGGGTTGGAAAAGGCTTTTATTGGGGGGAAATGAAAAAAAAGCAACCATTTTCTCCTCCTGATGAGTTTCAAGCCTGGCTCCTGAGGAAATGAGGGTTCTATAAGCATATTCTCCTGCTAATATTCCAGTCAAATCTGGCAGCAGGGCAAAAGTCCCAGAGGTGGTGAGGTTACCACAAGCCTCACAAAATGAGGCTGTTGGGTGGATGAGACCTTCTGAAAAGCTCAGCTGAGGGGGATCAGACCTTGTGCCCTTATCAGACCCCAAAGCATCCCCAGTGGGGGCAGCTCCCCCAACACCCCAAGTGTCCACAAAAAGAAATGGAGGACACAGATCAGGGCCACTGTGATGCCCTGAGAGGTGGAGGTTTAACTAGAAAATATCTAATGAGCAAGAAGCCTTCTGGGTTTCCTGTGCTTCAGGTCAGAGCAGGGCACATGGGTGTGAAGGATGGAATTTTTTTTAGAGTTCAGGACCTGAGACCCTGGAAGACTTTTAAGATTTAGGATCCAGATTTAGATTGAAAATATTCTGGGGGGGGGAAGACAATTCTTTGCTTTTCATTCCTCTGCCTCAGAGATATCCTGATGTCTGGGGCAAAGCCCCAGCTCCAGCATTTGGGTTGTTCCTCATTGATGGCTCAGACTTCATGAGAAAGTCTTTAGGACTGGAAGGTGTGTGTGGAAGAGGAAGGAGGGAGAAGGTTGGCAGCTGGAGCCCCATCCGGCTTGAAACAACCAGAAAGTGTCTCCTCAGTTGCTGGGTTTGCCACAGGAATATTCCTTGGCTGCCACTCAGCAAACTCTTCCCACTCTGGCCAGCACAGACCCAGCTGCTTCATTTGACAGAGATTTTTGGATGTCATTAAAACTGTGGATGGTTAAAAGCTGGCCTGACTAGGTAGATATCTTGCCTTGAGCTCAAGCTTTCATTAAAAAAAAATAAAAAATAAAAAAAAAATCTCTCCTTTTCCATGTTATCAGCGTAAAACTCAAAAGAGTTTAAGAGTTTCTGTGATACTCATATCCCTCCTTTACTTTGGACCCTTCCAGCCCGAGCAGGCACAGCTCTCCCCTGGGCCCTGGAGGTGCTGTGGAGGTGGTGGCACTTGGTGGCAGTGACAATCAAGCTTCCTGTGCTGGCCCAGGACACTCCTGAGCAGTGACCCATGTGCGTGGGACAGTGTGAAGCTGCCTTTCTATAAACTCCCTCCGACTGGTTTTTATGTGCCTGAGGGGTTGCTGTTGACAAGTTGTAGATGGAGAAACCATAAATCAATGCTCAGCACTTGGAATAATATGGAGATAAAGATTTATGGGACCCTGGGGAGCAGGGGGAGGGGGTGGAGGCATAGCCACCACCATGAGCACTATAGAAATCCAGCTAGGAAATGGTTCTGGCAGCAGTAGAAGAGGATGCTCTAAGGAGAAAATCAGGTTTTGGCAGATCAGTGCCTTGAAAGTTCAGATTTCTCCAGTGATTTCTCAGAGGTGACCAAGCCTTGACACAAGAGCTTGATCCAAGCCCTGCCAGCACTACGAGTTGGCTCATCTCTCATCTAAAGGGGAGTTCCAGCTGGTCTCCAAAGAGGAAGAAAAGGAGCAAAGCAAAGGAAGGAAATTAGATAATTAAGGACAACACCCTAGGGGGATTCATAGAAAGTTTTGCCTTGGACTTTGCCTCGTGAAACCACAAATGAGCTGGACTACTGATGGGCATCCAAATGAGGTTGCTCTGGGGAGAGGAGCATCTCTCTTAGGATGTATACCCCAGATGGATGCCAAGGGTAGATCTCCTGCCGTGATGGGAGTCCTGATGGGAGGGAGCCCGTGGGAACTGGGACTCACTCCAGACAGGGACTGGCTGGGGACAGGAGCCCTGCCAGGAGCCACCCCTGGTTGCCTTGCTGCCCCAGGGAGCTCTGGTTTAGGGGTTTCAACCACCCCCCACCCCTTATGTCTTTTGGCTGGGGTAGCTGTCATCTTGCCCACCCCCCAGGCTGTGGATTGAGGTTGGAGGTGGCAGGGGACATCTCGGAGGCTGGAGGGCTGCTGGCCACAGCTGAAACCTGCAGGGATGCACCACAGAGAGGTTGATCTTCCTGAGATTTGGGGCTTCAGAGCAGCTGATGTTTCTCCTCTGCTTCCTCTTTGCAACCAAGCTGCTTTGGGAGGCAACATGGTCCTGTGTGTAGTGTTGGTGGGCAGCACAAGTTGCCTTGGGACAGGGTCAGTGTGTGAGAGGAGTCAGCAATGGGAAGGGAGCATCTGAGCTAGCTGGGAGCTGGGGGTGTTGAGGATGGAGAAGAGGAGGCTCAGGGGAGACCTCATCACTCTCTCCAACTCCCTGAAAGGAGGTTGGAGCCAGGGGGGGGGTTGGGCTCTTTTCCCAGGCAACTCTCAGCAAGACAAGAGGGCAGGGTCTCAAGTTGTGCCAGGGGAGGTTTAGGTTGGAGATTAGAAAGAATTTCTTTCTGGAGAGGGTGATCAGGCATTGGAATGGGCTGCCCAGGGAAGTAGTGGATTCTCCGTGTCTGGAGATCTTTCCAAAGAGCCTGGATGTGGCACTGAGTGCCATGGGCTGGGAACCACGGGGGGAGTGGATCAAGGGTTGGACTCGATGATCTCTGAGGTCCCTTCCAACCCAGCCCATTCTGTGATTCTATGAAACAGCAAGGAAGCTTACAAGGGATCTGGGAAAGGACTTTTTGCAAGGGCTTGTAGTGACAGGACAAGGCTTTAAACTGGGTAGATTTAGGTCAGTTATTTGGAAGAAATTCTTTACTGTGAAGGTGGCGAGACACCAGAAGAGGTTGTCCAGTGAAGCTGAGGTGTCCCCTCCCTGGAAGTACTCAAGGCCAGGTTGTTTGGGGCTTTGAGCAACCTGGTCTGGTGAGAGCTGTGCCTGCCCAGGCGGGGGAATTGGGCTTCAGATGATCTTTGAGGTCTCTTCCAACCCAAACAATTCTGTGATTCTGTGATTCTGAGATCAGCCCCTGGGACACCAAGAGACCTCTGCCACCCCAGGTGGGTTTCAGGGTTTCGGGGGGTTGCAGGCAGCACCAGAGCCTCCTCTCTCCTGTTCCAGAGGAGTTTTCCTAAGCTGGTCCCGCAGCTCCCTCTATAGTCGGTGGAGAGAGCCAGGGGTCCCGTCCCTCTCTGTCCCTGGCACCGGGGGCTCCGCTCCCCCCTCCAGCAGCACCGGGAGCCAGAGGGGTTCGGGTGGGGTTCAGGTGTGTCCGTGGGTGCTCCTGCAGCTGGGTGGGAGGAAAAACTGCATCTGCAGCCCTGAAACCACGGGCTGAAGGCTGAGCCCAGGGAGATCACACTCAGGTTCCCTCTGCTTGGACCCAAAGTGTCCCAAAAAGCAACATCCGAGTCCAAGGGAAGGGCAGGGAAGCTGGGAGTGGTTTGGGATGCCATGAAATAATCTTCCCAGGCGGATGGAAAAGTTTGTCTGTTTTTTTGGGTTTTTTTACCCAAACCATGGAGCTGTAATGAATGGGACCTCTCCAGGTGCCAAAGCCTGCCCCTCCCGGGGGGGTTTGCACTGGCAGCCTCAGCACAGGGGGGTTCAGGACATGCAGCATTTGTCATCTTTTCATCAAATGCTGGGTAAAGCCTTTCCCCAAAGTGCAGAGCACTTTGTCAGCCAGGCAAGAAAATCCTGCAGTCTCCCTTCCAGCAGGATGACACTGGTGCCAATAATCTGGCAAATATCAGAAGGGAATTTAATCAGAAGAACTAACACCAGAGCCTTGATTTACAGCAGCCCGTGATGGAGAGGGCTGGGCTTTGTAGGACCCAGCTGTGGAATGTCACTTGCAACACCCTGCTGAGCAGAGGGGAAGCAGAAGGAAGGGGAATCAGGGCTTTGGGAGCTCTTTGAGGTCTCACAAAAATCAGGGAGAACGGAAGAATAATTTTGTTCTGAGTTTGAAAAGCTGAATCCACAGAATTTCTCCTGCCTGGGCTTTTGGCTGTTCCTCAGGGCAGCTCACACACCTTCCAGGCTGTGTGCAGGACCTGAGCTCTGATGCATCTCCCCAAGCATCCTACCTGGATTCCCACCAGGATCAGCCCATCCATCCAGAGCCTCTGCACCACGGGGCTCCTCCAGCCCACCCGGGCCAGGCAGAGATGGGTTGTGACCTCAAAACCCCAGAGAGCCCCAGCTCAGGCTTGTCTTTTCCTGACCACCCACCCACAGCCCTCACCCTCCTTGGCCCACAGCCCCTGCCTGGCACCCACCCAGCACCCTGCTCAAACTCTCAGCCATTCCTCTGCAGGAGGCTCCCAGACCTCGTGCACTGCTCTTGCATCTCCCATCACTGACAACTTTTTTTTTTGGCCTTTTTTTCCTCCTTTTTTTTTTTTTTTTTTTCCCCAAGGAAGTAACTGGAAGAAAATGCACAATTCACAGGCCAGGGAAGTGGCCTGGATGCATCATCTTTAACCACCAGGGTAAAAGTCATCCCTAAAGCCCAACTTCTTTACTTGTTCTTCTAAGACAACTTGAGATTATTTTAAATAAATCCTTTAATTAAAAAATATCATAGATTTGGCTGCTAAAAAACCAACCAGGTCTCTGCTGGGCACTACCCAGCTCTACCTTCTGCTCACTTTTTCTGCCTGAGCCTTACAGAATCACAGGATGGCTTTTTCTGGTTGGAAGAGACCTTCAGGATCACCCAACCTGTGACCAGCACTGTGAAGCCACCACCAAACCATGTCCCTAAGGACCAGGTCTGCACACTCCTTAAATACCTCCAGGGTTGGTGACTCCACCACTGCCCTGGGTGGACTATTCCAATGTCTGACAACCCTTCCAGAGAAAAAATGTTTCCTAATATCCAGCCTAACCCTGCCCTGGCACAGCATCCATGTCCTCTGGTCCTGCCACAGCACCAAGGAGAAGAGGCTGTGTCCCTTACCCAGTGCCCTGCAACATGGCCAGAAGTTGGTGACATTTCTTTTTTCTCTAAGTTAAAAAAAAAAAGAAAAAAGAAAAAAAAAAAAAAAAAAGAAAAAAAGCAGCTGTCACATTTCTGCAAGGTCACAGGCAGCAGGAAGTGGTGAGGGTGATGATGGATGTTACAGGATGGTTAATTCCTTAATTCTAAAGACATTCAGTGGAGATGAGACTCCTGGAGAGCTCTGCCCACCAGCAGATGGCTTGATGAGATGAGGAATCAATATTGTTATCAGAGGAGTGGGCAAAGATGTTAGATGCTAGGGTTTGGTTTGGTTTTTTTTTTAATATATAATGCCTGTTTTGTCCAATTCTATATTCTGTAAATCAGGACACCTAGAGGGAACGTGCTATCCTGGGGTGTCCTAAAGGGAGCTCAGGAAAAGGGGTTTTCAAAGGAATGCCATGGCTGGAGGACGTTGTTTGGGGTGCTGGATTACACGGACACTAAATCACTGCAACCACTGTGAAACTGTGCTAAGAGCCCACCAGCTGGGGAGCTGCTTGTGCACCAGCATATTTATGACACACCTTTGTATCTCTGAGCTCCAATAGCCACGATTTTGTTATAAACCCTGGGTCCCTCCCCTGGGGGAGCTAGAGGAGTATTTAGATTTGGGCCAGCTCAAATTTCAAGTCAATGGAAAAGGCAAGGGGATGAGAACAGGGCACTTGAGAAGAGCATTTCATAGGGGGAATGGGAATTTCAGCCTGGAAGTGGTGCTGAGGGCCTTGTGAAGGCTGCGTGCATCATTCAGGGTGGGGAAACTGAGGCACGGCATGGTTCTGAGGTTCCCCACCTCGTGCTTTTTGGGTAAGAGCATTGTGCTCCCAGATGGAAAGCTTAGGAAAGCTGAGGGGAGAGCAAGGCAGGAAGGGCAGGAGAGGTGGAGCCTGGCTGGGGAGGAGAGTTGGGAAAAGCAGGAGTGAGGAATGTCCTGGGAGTGATGAGATGGAAAGGGTTAAATGTGGAGATGATGTGACTGTCAGTGACAGGCAGGGGCTGCCTTTTCCTGAGCTGGAAAAACTGGGGATGGGGAAGGGATGGGATCAGCCCTACCCTCCAGCCACAAATCCCTTCCCTGCTCCCTGTGTTGATCCCAGAAATTCCCTATGGGTGCACAGTGAACCCTCTGCCCCCCTAATCCCACCACATCCTCAGCCCCCCCCATGCTGGAGAGGCAGCTGAGTGTAGAGAAACAAGATAAACCAGGTGCCTCGAGTTGCCAAAGAGTGGGTGTGAGTCCACCTGTGCCTGGTTAGGGCAGGCCCCCTATTACCAGGGGGCCAATAAAGGTGGGACACACACCCACAGAGAGAAGCTCACTCTGGTGGGAGGTAATGGAGAGGTCAGCAGCTCATCGAGCCTCAGGAGCAAGAAAGGCTCCTCCTGCAACAGCTGAGCTAAAGCAGAGCCCTGGGAAGAAGTGTGCTTGGGGTAGGAATGGGAATTCCCCCCACCAGCCCAGCATCCCAAAACCCTTTCTGGGGAGCAGGAAGATCAATGAGAACCAAGTTCTGCACAGCAGCAAATGTCTCTGTGAGCAAACTGCTGCCTGGGGGAGATGGGTGCCTTTCCCCATCACTACCCAGGGGAGATGGGTGCCTTTCCCCATCGCTACCCAGGGGTGCTGGGTGCCATCCCCCATCACTACCCAGGGGTGCTGGGTGCCTTTTCCCATCACTACCCAGGGGTGCTGGGTGCCATCCCCCATCACTACCCAGGGGTGCTGGGTGCCTCCCCCATCACTACCCAGGGGTGCTGGGTGCCATCCCCCATCACTACCCAGGGGTGCTGGGTGCCTTTCCCCATCACTACCCAGGGGTGCTGGGTGCCTTTCCCCATCACTACCCAGGGGTGCTGGGTGCCATCCCCCATTGCTACCCAGGGGTGCTGGGTGCCATCCCCCATCGCTACCCAGGGGTGCTGGGTGCCTTTCCCCATCACTACCCACGGGTGCTGGGTGCCATCCCCCATCACTACCCAGGGGTGCTGGGTGCCTTTTCCCATCACTACCCAGGGGTGTTGGGTGCTCTCCTGCATCACTGCCTGGTCCTGCTGGGGAAGAGCCCATGGCTCCCCAAATTCCCTTTGTTTTTCTCAATCTAACACCCCGTTACTTTGCCTGGGACCAAGCTGTGACAGCAGAAATCTGAACTTTGTTATGACACAAATCTGCTGGGGAGCAGGGGGCAAGGCACAGCAAGCAGCTCCCTGCCTGAGCTGGGGTCTGGGCAGGCTGCTGGGTGCTGGGACTCAGCCCCCCAAACATCTTGTTTTCCCCCACCAAAGCCACAGGCAGGGTTCACATCCCAGCAGCCAGCACTTCAGCTTGTTGGAAGCCTCAGCACAGGGTGGGTTGAAAATGTCTCATTGAAAGAGTTTTTATAAGGTGATAAAAAAAAGGGGGGAGGGAGAGGAGGGCTGTCTAAAGAAGCAATTTGGTTTTCTGCTTTGGTAAAGAGTGTCTGCTTTCAGTGGGGAAAAAAAAAAACAAAAAACAAAAAAGAAAAAAGAGTAAAAGAAAACAAAATCCCATGGAGAAGAGTTTTCATTTAAAAAATTGACAATGCTGAAGACCCAAAACTTTCCAGCCAAAAATACCCAGCAGAGGCCAAAAAGCTTTCTGTTCCTTGTTGAAATGAGTCTGTAGAGAGATCAGAGCTAGAACTTTCTGCAGAAAAGCCCAGCACCTTCTAATCTGGCTTTTGAGTATTTGCTTTGGTCTCAGGGTCAAGATTGATATCTCTGCCAGCAGACAGCTGAGAGATAAATAAAATAAAATAGAATAAAATAAAATAATAAAATCCTCTGCTGGATTTGCTCTTGCCCCAGCTGAAGCTCCACTCACTGTCACAGCCACAGGGAGAGAAGAGGAAACCTCAAGAAGCTTCACTTGCTGAGCTGAAAATAAAACTGGTTCCCACTTTATTGGTCTCTCCTCGTCTAGAGGAGCAAAAAAATTGGTGTGTGGGTGAGGTGCTGGCTGCGGGGCGAGGGTGGGAGCAGGAGGATGGTGTTTGGAGGAGGCTCATTTAGAGATCTTCCATCTCACCCCGTGCCTGGGGTTTTGTGGAACTCTGCCCTTCCACATGTGCTGGGACAGCTGGCTGTGGCTATCAGAGCAGATGAAGCCTGGTTTATAAGTGATAAAACCTGAAATAGCTTCAAGACAACCCCAGCAGCGAGGACTTTTTTGTGTTTCGGTGACCTCCTCCTCCCCAGACGGCTCGGGGACACCAGGGAGAGGTGATGGCCGGGGGAGGGAAAGTCATTGCGAATGCTTGGCTTGGGAGAGGGAGGAGCAGGAGGAGCTGGGGGGGAGCTGTGGGAGCAGGAGGAGCTGGGGGGGAGCTGTGGGAGCAGGAGGAGCTGGGGGGAGCTGTGGGAGCAGGAGGGGCAGGAAGGAGCTGGAAGAGAAGGAGCCGCGTGTGGTCCCGCCCGTCCCAGCCCAGGTCCCGGTACCTTTGCAGGCTTTGCGGTGGGAGATGGGTTTGCTGAGGTCTCGGTAGAAACCTTCCTTGCAGTAGTGGCAGTGCCTCCCCGCAGTGTTGTGCCGGCAGTTGAGGCAAACGCCGCCGCTCTTCCGACCCGAGAGTTTGTAGAGCTCCATGTTGAAGCGGCAGCGCCGGGCGTGCAGGTTGCAATTGCAGGCTGCGAGAGGAAAAGGGAGCAGAGCATCAGCACCCACCTCCGGACACCCCCGGACAGTCCCGGCTTCAACCCCGGACACCCCCGGACACCCCGGGTCCCAACCCCGGACACCCCCAGACATCCCCAGTCCCAACCCCGGACACCCCTGGACACCCCCAGACACCGCAGGTCCTAACACCGGACACCCCCGAACACCCCCAGACATCCCCAATCCCAACCCTGGACACCCCCGGACACCCCCAACCCCAGACACCCCCCGGTCCCAACCCCGTGGCAGCCCGTGAGGCTTGGGACAGGCACCTTCCAGGGGCCCCACCAGAGGCTGGGGTGCTCCAGAGGCACCTCGGGCTGTGGGAAGGCAGCTGCTGACCCCCATCTCCCCTCGAGCAGTGCTTTGTGATGGGCTCAGATTTTTGGGTGGGAAGCTGAGGTCACCAAAGCCTCCTTTCACCACCGTGGCTTGCAATCCTGCCTCCCCCCGCTCTTAAGGTGGATTAAAAGCAGGGTGCAGGCAGGGAGCCCCTTCCAGGCTTGGCAAACACAGCACTCAACCCCCTGGCTGCTCCTCCAGCTTTGTCCCCAGCACTTTGTCCCATGGGAGTGCTGCTCATTCCCCAGCTCATCTGCTCTGGCACTGGGGGGCTTCACATTGTGCCACTGCTCTGTACCAAACCCCTCAACCTGCTACAAAATCTTCACTCCCATCACCCCAAGGCCCCCTCTGTCTGGGTTTCAAGCATCAGTTGCCCAACACGGTATCCCCAGTTTTCCCAGTCCCTACACACACACGTTTGACCTCCAAATACCATTTCCAGATCTTCCTAGGTAGCTTCTGCCCCAGCTTTCCTGCCCGTGCCTGGGGCCTGTAGGATGTGGATGCATCACACACCTACAGCCCCGGCCATGCTGAGAAAACCTCCCCTCTGCCTCCACATCTCCCTTCTGGAGGTGGCCAGAAGGTTTGGCAAAGACCAAAATGTCCCTCTCTGCTTTGATTGCATGTGCTGGGTCCAGCCCTGCCGGGAGATGCCCAAATTCTCCACCATCTGCAGCCTAATGTCAACACAGGGACTATTTTAACAGGGGCCTTCACAAAGGACAACTCCAGGACATCAAAAGCTCAACCCCTCGCTTGCCTCTCCCCAGAGCTGTCACGGGAACATCAAGAGCCAGTTGCTGGGGCTCTGTGCTGGGCTGAGAATTTTACAGCTTGTTTTCTTTTCCCTTTGCTTTTATTTGCTCTTCACCCCTGAACAATGCATCTGTGCAATGCCAACCCACAGCTGGGCCTCTCGCCTCGGCACGAAGGTGTCACGGCTCTGGGCTTGTCACCTTCCTTTAGAGAAGAGACATCTTAATCCCTCATTCCTTCCTGTTTACCTTATGCTGCTTGCCCAAGACAAAGCCATGTTATATTTGTTTAATTATCAAATTTCAGCCCAGAAAATTACAGTGCAGTTCCGGATTATTTCTCAGGAACAATCCCCAGCTAACTCAAAGGGGAAAGGAAAATGTTCCCAACATGTCCAAGCATCAGGATGGATGCAATCTGAATTCCCCTGGCTGAGGTGGTGAGGCCCAACCTCACGTCCCCATCAAACCCTGCCAGAGGAGAAGCAGCAGCCAGCAAAATGCTGATGGTGAGAAGAGACCCCAGAGGGGTTCAGCATCCCTAAGGAAGTGAGATTCCTGACACCCACCGGGGTCACCACTTTGAACTGTGCTTGGCCTCTCAGCTGCATTTGGCATCTCCCAAGACCAGAGAGACCATCAAGGAGACTGGAGACACAGATCCTGCATGTGGAGGGAACTGCTGTTCTTTAGATCTGGCTGGTTTGCTGATGCCACACTTACACAGCCTGTTTGCATCCTAAAAAAAGCCTTGGAGCATCCACCGGGTGCTTTCAGTCACCCCTCTTGTAGCTTTTTCCTTCCATCTTCATCTCAGAAAAATCACTTTGGGCTTTGCTAGGAGCACCTCAGCAGCCACTTGGGCAGGGCTGGAGAAACAGGCTGAGGGGGTTCCTGGCCTGCAGAACACATCAACCAAGCTTTTGGGAAGGTGACCTTTTTAAAGTCCCATTTCTTGCTTTACAGTGAGGACAGAGAGCTGGTGAGATGAAACCCTTCCCCTTGCTGTGCTGGAGGTACCAGGTTGGGTCCCACTGCTCAGGACAGACTTCTCCCAGGCATGGACAAGGTGAGAGGTACACCAGAGCTGCAGTGTGAAGGATGTCCTCTTGGCTGTGAATGGGGACATCTTCATCAGTGCCATGGCCTCAGGGCTCAGCACAAGCAGAGGCAAAAAAAGGATTCCAGTCCCTGTCTCTGTGGCCACACAGGGACATCTCCATCATTCAAAGCCTTGAGATTCCCTCTGCCTTTCATAGAATCATGGCATCCCAGACTGGTTTGGGTTGGAATGGACCTCAAAGATCACTTTGTGTGTCCCCCCTGCCATGGTCAGGGACACCTCCCACAGCCCAGGGTGCTCCAAGCCCCATCCAACCTGGGCTGGGACACTGTCAGGGATGGGGCAGCCACAGCTTCTCTGGGCAGCCAGAGGCTCAGCACCCTCACACCATTCTTCCTAATGTCTCATCTCAAGCTCCCCTCTGTCCTTTTAAAGCCATTTCCCCTCATCCCATCCCTCCAGGCCCTTGTCCCAAGTCCCTCCCCAGCTTTCCTGGAGCCCCTTCAGGCACTGGAAGGTGCTCTAAGGTCTCCCCATTGCAGCCTTCTCTTCTCCAGCCTAAACACCCCCAACTCTCTCAGCCTGGCTCAGAGCAGAGCTGCTTCCTTTGGTGCTGCCAACCGTGGGATTAACCAACCCTGTTAACCAGCACAGGACACATTTCTCCAGGAGGGTGGCATGGCCTCACAGAAGATCTCGTTCTTCCTTGAAGCTGGCAGAAGGAAATGTTTTCCAAACAGCGTGAAAGCTCACCTCCTAAAACTTGTGTTTTAGGAGAGCTGGACTTGGTACTCAAGTATTTTGCAAGATTGCATTGGCAAATCCTTTTTTAAAATTCCAAGCTGAGCCCACCCGAAGAGCGAGTGAAAATCACATTTCTTTGGGTTGCTTGATAATCAGAAATGTTTTTGCAAAGCCAGGCAAGCAGAACTCTGGGGATTTTCTCAAGATCTTTGCAAATATTTCAGCTCAACCCACCAGGGCAGAACTGGGTAGGAATGTGGAGGGCTAAATGGAGTGGGCAGAGCTGCTGGCAGCTCCCGAGATTGACTGGAGATTGATTTTCCAGGAGTAGGAAAATCCAATGTCTGGAGAAGTGAGGAAGCTGAACCTCAGAGTACTGCAAGGAACTCCCCAGCAGAGACATCCCTGTCCTCATCCAGAGCAACAAACTGTGCATGCCTTGGGATAGAAACCCTCCCAGGAGGGAGCTGGGAGAATGTGAGAGCTGGGGAAGCCCCCATGTCCTGCACTTGCTCTCCCTGTGTGCAGCCAGGGAGTGACAGCCACCCCTTCCCGGGGACTTCTTGGCTTTTTTTGGCTCTGTCAGCCTAGCCTTGGCTCCATCCCCTCCTTCCACCTGCACTGAGGACTTCCACACCCCTGAGCACTGATTCTTTCCTAATGCAACATACACGGCTGCTTTGCCATCATCCACCCCCTCCTGAGCTACAGCCAGAGGAGACCAAACTGCCCCAAGGAGAGTGGGTTTGATGGAGATGACTCTCTCCTCTGCTCACCCTGAGTGCCTGGGTCCTGAGTGGCCAGTGCTGTGCACCAGGGGCCAGCAGGCAGGGCTAGCTGGCAGCTCTGTCTGTAGCCTGATGCGTTTGCCCAGCAGGAGAGGCTTGATCTGGCTGAAGCCAAATGGCCATCTTATTTTTCCCCTGACAGTAGCACATTGGGACAGAAAGATGAGGGCAATGCAATAAATGAGTCCTTGCTGGGGACAAAGCTGGGACACATCGGGATGGGATCCATCACTTTGGTGCTACAGCCTTGGAGAAAACCTGTGGTGGGAGCTGGAGGTGCTGGGTGCAGGCAGTGCCCGGGCATGTGGCTGTTGCTGGGTGCTGGTCTTGAGGAGCAACAGGGACCCAGCATCAGGTCAAGATGTTTTTGGATCCCAGCTCCCAGTCCATGCACCCTCCCCGGCTCTCCCAGCCACATTTTCCCTGGACAGAGAGCTCAGGAAAGGAGGATCCCGCCCACCCTCTCCCTGGGCTGCTGGTTAATCCCCTGCTGTGCTAAAGCTTTTTGCCTCCTTCCTGACATGAATTGGCCTGGCTTTAATTTCCAGCCAGTGCTTCTTGATTTGTGCTTCCCTGCCACAGTCAGTGGCTCTTCAGCAACCCGTCTGGCTTTTCTTTCTATGAACACCTTCACCAGCCCTGATGACCAAAGTCACCTCCCGACACTGGCGTCACCTCCTGTCCCTACGCTTTGCTTTTCACCTGGTGGAGAAGACCTCCCTGCCCAGGCTTGTAGAGCCAGGGATGGGCTAGGCACATGCCAGGGGCTGAGTGCTCCCAGAGGAAAGGTTTTGGCTCCAGGTTTTGGCCTTGCTAAGCTCAGTGCTGCTGCCTCCTGCCTCTTCCATTGCCAAGGAGCTCACAAACTCACTGATGTTATTGTGCAGAGATGTGCAGAGCTTCAGCAAGCTGTCTCTACCTGGGCCACTAGGCTCTTCTGGATGGAATAAGAAGATATAATTTAAATGGAGATGTTCAGAAAGCTGAAGAAGCTTGGAGAGGAAAAGAGGAATAAGCTGAGCTTTGGAGCCGGGCGAGGAAACTCCAGCAGCAGCATCTCTATGTTAAAAGCAGTGACTTGGTCAAACGAATCTGTCGAAGAAGAAGGTCAAGGTGGGTGGGATTTCCATTTGGGAGGAGGAAAGGAGCTCAGTGAATGGGAGGCAGAGGCTGGAGCTGCATGGTGGGAGCAGTGGTTGTGGTCCTTTGTGTCCTGCGGGCCCCGCGTCCCAGCGCCCTGCGTCTCCCAGGACACATTCCTCTTCGTGGTTTTCATTCAGCAGTGACAATGCTGCCCTTTCAAAAGACTCCACCCTTCCAAAACTTATATTTTGACAATTTTCAAAATGCAAATTGCTTTTTTAAACAAACGAAAACCCCAAAACATTTTGTTTCAATTTTTGCAAACAATAATTCAACGGGAGGGGGGGAAGGGAAAGGGGAGGATAGAAGGAGCCAGGGGCTGAAAGTAATCTCTAAATTTTACTTGATTTTATGAAAAGTCTCACTATCCTTAAAATTGTCCTTTTCCCATATAGTTGTTTTGGGGTTTTTTTGCCAGAAAATTGCTAGCTCAGCTTGAGCTATTGTTTATCTTCTGCAGGAGTGAGCCTCGTGTGCATCATCCTGGTGCTGAGAGGGGCTCCCTGCCCCTGCCCATCTGGAAAAGGGCTTTGCTCCCAGGGGAACCCTGCAGATACCATCAGGGATATTGTTTTGGAGGGTCACAAGAAAACAGCTGCTCTTAAATCAAAGAGAGAGGACAACAGAGATGGAGCAGCCAGAGTCAACTTGCTGGAGGTAAAGAGAAAGCCCCCATGGAAGGCCTTAATCCCCTACAGCATTGGAGTCCCTTCAAGCCTGCTGCTGGTTGGAGGTTTTGGAGCAGCTGGGGATGTATCTGGAGCTGCTGGATGAGCTCCTGCACGCCACCAGACCTCAGTTCTATCCCTGAGGCTGTCCCTGATGCTGGGTGCTGTGGCCCTGCAGGGATGACCCCAGGAGGCACAGACACTGCCTGAGCTGCTCAGGGAGGTTCTGACCACTCTTGCTGCAGCAAAATGGCAAAGCATGGTTTAACCTCTGCACGTCACAGCCACCAGGTGTGACCCCCAGGAGCTTGGAGCCACCAGGATTGAGTGGCTGACCCACTATGGAGACCCCCCCCCGTGACATGGGGCCACTCTCCACAGACCTCATCCTCTGACACGGAGCAAATAAAAGCCTTTTGCTGGGGAAAATCCGTTTGCATGTCCTGAGTCTGAGGAAGGAGGAGGATGGGAAGTTGGTTGGGTTTGCTACAGCTCAGCCAGCCAAAGGGAAACCCCCCCAGGCTGTTGTGAGGGGCAGACACAGGGGCCCCAGGTTTTCCAGGTTTTCTGTTGGAGCAAAAAGTAGGAGGGAAGTGTGTGGACTCAGCACAAAATACGCAGCCCTGGCTGGCATCACCCCTGACACCAGAGCCACAAACCTGGCTGACAGCAAAAGCACTGGAGAGGGGAAGGAAAGCCCCATCCTTGCCATGCATCCCAGGAACTCTGTTCCCCATGAGGGCTGAAGGCTTTTGGGCAGCCCCTGGCACTCTGAGCTGCTCCCAACAAAGCCAAGTGTCCCTCTCTTGCCCCTCTCCACCCCTGAGAGGAAGGAAATGCCAAACAGCAAATGAAGGGGACACAAGAGAGAAGGGTCCTGGGGAGAAACATGCTGAGACCATCTCCCCAGTGGCACAAAAGGGTTGTGGGGAACAGAAGAATTTTCCAGGCATGAAAAACCTGAGGAATGGCAATTCTGTGGAAAAGCTATTGAGAGGATTGCATCAGAGTGCCCCAGGACCTCCCTGGCAATGCTGCATGTCCCAAGTGCCCTTCACTTCCCACTTTGCCCAGGTCCCAAACCTCAACGTGCCCCAGTGACCAGGAGGCCCAGGAGATTTCTCCTGGAGACATCCCCTGGGGAATTCAGTGCTGATTCTGCCAAGAATAACAATGCTTTGGAATCCTGAAGCTCAAATAGGCCACAGGAATATCTATACCTCTTTGAGATTTCTAATTTTAAGACCCTTCTTTTCGTTTTGTGTAACAAAACAAAAGCCAAATTCACAGTTTGGGCCAACATGTTTTGAGCCCAGGTGTCTGACTCAGGCTGAATATTTCTGGAAAAGTTCTTGCTAAAATGATTCAGCTGCTAATGAGAAGCAAGACTAGTGAAAAACAGAGTGCTGTGCCAATGCTAACAAATTTGGGGATTTCTTTCCTTAAAGAAACTCCACTGCCCTTACATTTGAAGCCAAGGTTTGAAAAGGAAAATATCTCTCCCTGGTAGGGATGAGTCTTGTGCTGTCTCTAAGAAGAAGTGCACAAGCTTGGCTGAGTTTAAGTCACTGAAAAATGGGGGACACGTTAGGTCAAAGCTGATGGAGTTTTGCAGCTAAGTTCCCTGATGATCTTCTTTTCACTGAGCTCCAAACTGAGCTCCAACCCAAGACTGGAGAGACTTTTCCTTCCCCCTCCTGCCTTCAGTACAAGATTCACCTCTGTACTTAAGACCTCCCCAGTGATGCTCATCTGCAGGCCCACCAGCAGGAGAGGTGAAATGATGCTAGAGAGAAGGTAAAAACCAATGCTAAACAGCAGAGCCTGACACTTCACGCCAGGGATGTGTTTTGGGGGTTGCCCTCAGTCAGTAGAGATAAATCAGACATGTCCCTGGTAAACCAGTCATCCCTCAGCACCCCTTGCCAGCTGGAATTCTGGACATCAAGCCTGGCAGCAGGCAGCTTGGCCAAGCCAGCAGCCAGTACGTGGTTTCTGGCATCTGGTTTGGAAGACAGATACAGGGAGAAAAGTGTGAGCTGCTCACAGGGGTCCCATCCCTGGCAGTGTCTCAGGCCAGGTGGGATGGGACTTGGAGCAACCTGGTCCAGTGGGAGGTGTCCCGGTCTGTGGCTTTGGACCTAGATGGTCTCTAAGGTCCCTTCTACCCAGCTCAGTCTGGGATTCTCTGATAGATCAAACCCAAGAGGAAAGAACCCATCAGCTAAGCTAGTGAGGGTTTCTTTGTTGACACTCACAATAACCAACTTCTTCCCAGTAGTGTGAGACCAAAACTCTTCCCAACAGCCCAAGATCCCTTTGGAGAGCACCTAGCAGCTGCTGCAAACCAGGAATGGTGTCTGTCTGTCCACCCCTCCAGGTCCCCATACCCTGGGACCTGGTTCCAACAGTGACAGACACTGCTGGCCACTTAACCTGTCACGTGGACCTGTCTGGTTGCCATCTGATATATGAGTTCATTCATTTCAGGGAGGGAGATACTTTCTTAACTGCTTCTACATTTATTAGTTCCTGAGCAGACTGGAGCACTGAAATCTCCCTGGGTATTTCCTGGCTGCCCACATGGTATTTCTGGCCCTGCAGAAAGCAGCAGAGGAGCAAGAGCAAGACTTACTCCTGGGAGATTTACAGCTCTGAGATGTTCACATTATGATCCAGATTTTAACAATCCCTGAGCAGTGGAGATCTCACATGTGGCAAACAGCTGCTGGTAGCCAGCCAGGACCCACTGATCTCTGTGTTCCTGCCCTGAAACCTTGGGGACATCTCCAGTGACCTGCCAGGGCTGCTGATTGTCCCTCAGCAGGCAAGGAGGATGGATGAGAAACCTGTGGGCCCGTTGTGTGGCATTGAAACGTTGAGATTTGTGGCAGCCTCCAAGCCAAGGCATTTTATCCCAAGACAAAAGCAGTCTTGCTCAAGACAGGATGAGGATCCCAAAAGCCAGCTGAGCCTGGTGTAGCACACACAGGGTTGTACTCAAAGTACCAGCAAACAGGCTGCAAATTGCCCTTTGCTTCCTCCAGGGAGGGGACATGGGCTGCTCTGCAACAGCAGCTGGAATGGAGTCATCTCCCACAGGAAGCACCTCTGAAAGCTGCCTGGGGATGAGCAGAGTCTGCATCAGGAGTCTGCCTCAGCAAGGACTGGAGGAACCATCTCTGAAGGCTGGGATGGGAGCTGCAGGTGGGACCTCACCCCTGGTTGGGAAGGACACAGGCAGAATGTGCAGGAGGCTCTCCTGGCCTGTGCTGGAGCTGCCAGGACATGGCACCCATGGTCAGGTCCCAGCAGAGACAGGGAGGTGAGGGTGCCTGCAGTCTGGGTGACCTAGCAAGAGGTCCCTTTCCTTCAGCAGCTGTGGGATCTGCCCAGGAGATTCTGTCTGCAAATCAGGCAGTTTGCAGATAAGCTTCAGCTTGGGAAGAGCTTAATTAATTAAGAAAGAAAGGAAAAGGCAAGATATGAGCTCTTTGTTTTGATCTGGGAGATGATACCAGGCTGTCATCAGCTTTCTCTATTGAATTGCACCATCCCCATCCAGCCTCCTAAGCTTGTAAATACTTTGGAAATAATTATTTGCATCCCATAATTCACCCAGATGCCATCCAAAGGCTAATGGGAGAGTTCACCCAAAACCTATGGGTTATCAGAGGAAGCACACAGCCCCCAGCCCCTGCTCTGCCCACCCCAGCCCAGCTCCCTGCTGCTCCTTCAGCGTCCGTGTTTATTTAGAGCCCAAGAGGAATCCACTTGGGAACAATTTATCCTCTCAGGCTCTGGCCCTGTGGTTTCCCTCTTATCTGGTAGAGATCACAGCAGCAGCTTTCCTCCTACTGCTGCAGGGGTTGGGAAACTTTACAAGACCTTTCTCCACTCCAGGCCATGGTGCTCACCTCCTGCCTGCCCAGTTTGCTCACCCCAGTGGGCAGCTCTGAACTGCTGCAGGATGAGCAGATGCTTTTCAAGGTGCTAAAATCAGCCTCCCAGTCCCCAAGTGCTTCGTCTCATCAATACCTCCATACAATGTCCCTGTAAAACCAGCATCCCTCAAAAGGAGGGCACATGATGAGGATCTGAGCACTGCAAACCTCAGAGATGCTGCAGCCCAGCTCAAGGGGCAGGGACCAGCACACCCACAGCCCACAGCCCATCCCTGCCCCAACCCAGGACATTTTCCTCCAAGTTTTTCTTACATTTCTGACACAAGAGTGTATCAGGCACTCGAGGGTTAATGTCCCAGCAGAAACAGACATTGAAAGGATTTGCACATGGAGAGCAAAGGGGGCTCCAAACGCACAAGCCCTGATCATGCAACCAACCCAGCAAAGAGGCAAAAGAGGTGAAAATCCTTCTTAAAACTGCTCAGCCTGAAAGAACCGGGGTTACAAACAGCCTGAGCCCTGCTCCCATCACTGCCCCGAGGTGCCGGGAACCTTGGCCGCGGTTCCACAACAACCCAGGGATGGGGACGAACGCAGGGCGGTTCGGAACCGGTTCCGGCTGCAGCTCCTGCGGGGCAAACCCCGGTCCAAACGTGTGCCCGGGCACTGCCTCTGGGCTGGGTTCATTCAGCAGCCTGTGGGGTCGGGCTCTGTCGGGTTCGAGTTTAAAAACAAACAAAGTGCGTTCAGGGACCGGTTGTGTTTTTTTAACCCCAGCTCATTTCCCAATCTTGTCTGGAGTGGGGCCAGGGGAATTGTTAAACCCGCCCTGGCCAGACCCGGCTACTGAAGGGACCCTGGGGGTGCCAGCAGAGCCCAGCACCCACCCAGCTGTGCTTCCACCCCAAACCCAGCAGTGTCCCCTCTGAGGTGACACAGGGCACAGGTCCCTGAGCCAGGAACACAGAGCGGCTCTGTGAGAGAGTTTCCCTTTGGAGGCTGAGCAGGTACCACTTGGAATGATCCTTTTGTCCTTCCCTGGACACGGCTTTGGAGCTGCCTTTCCCCCTCTCTTCTGGGATGGCATCACTTTGTCACCCTAAGCAGTGCCAGTGTTTGCACACCTGTGTTTACACCTCCAGAACCCTGTGCCCCTGTGCCAGAGAGGCAAAGGACAGAGGACAGGGGGCAGAGGACAGGGGGCAGGGGACAGGGGGCAGGGGACAGGGGACAGCATCCTTCTCAGAGCAGGGACAGGATGGCTCCCGGCAGCAGCTCCCATGAGTGATCCCCAGAGCTGCCAGGCTACAGAAGGCACAAAAGCCCCAGGGAGAGGGTCAACCCAAAGGCATGGTTCCCCCTGTTCTGTCCAACACTGGGGCCTGTTTGGGAGATGGTCCTTGCTGTGCTTGCAGGTGCTGCTCCAGCCCCTGTCCCTTGCTGGGAGATGGAGCAGGGGATGCTTTGGGATTACCCACCGTGGCCTCTTCCCCTTGCCCACGAGTTACAGACCTCAGCTTGGCCACTTGATGTGCCAGACAGTAACAAAAGCTTGACAGATGATGGCTCTTGGGAAGGGTTTTGGTTTCTCTCCCAGGCTGAGCTGGCTCAGGGGAGCAGTTGGCAGCTCAGTGCATTCATTTCCAGGCTGCAGAAAGGGGCTGAGCCACAGAGAGACTTGGCCATGGGGGTTGTCCACGCTCTGTCCAACACAGCTTGGTCTTGGCTATTTTTGCTCAGTGGCTCTTTCTCTGGCAAGGACATGTTCCCCAGCACAGAGCTGCTTCCCAGCCCAGGAGAGGCAGAAGAAACCACAGCATCCCTACCTGCAAAGCCCTTGGCTATGCCAAGAGCAGCACATAAGTCTAGAGGAGAGCCTTGAGCCACCTTAAGGTGCTGTGGCTGAGATGGAGAATCAGACCTTTTTGAAAATATTTTTCAGCCCTTATGTTAATCAATACATTTCAAAACACTTCTGTGCTCCATAGGGCTGGTTCCTGGTGGTAACTCTGATGCAGTGGAGAACCAGTGTCTTCAAAAGAAGAAATCAAACACCACGGGTCCAAAATGGGGCTTGATCTTCCCTGCATGGTGAGTCCCTCTCTGTTCCCTAATGGCTTCTGGCTGGTGGGTTTACCAGCAAACAACCCTGAAAAGGGCCTGAGCCCCTAGAGCTCTGCAAAGTGCTCTGCTGAGGCAGGTGTGTGCATGGGAAACACCAAGGAGCCTGGGGCTAAGCACCAGCACATCCCAGTTATGCTCTCAAAATGCAGTAGCTTGCTGCAAATTAATCCCTGTTCAATCAGCCCTACAGTGACTATGGAGACAGGGGCCATCCATCCCCCCAGGCATGGCTGGAGGATGGTGGGAAGCTGCTCAGGGGTGTTTGTTCCTTCTCTTCTGCCTTTGTTCTTGCTCGGGGAACACCCCAAAATTTGGTAGTTTGATGCCAAGACAAGTGACAGGCTCTCCCTGCTTCTTCCAAGGTTGATTCTGCTGGTGCATGGGCACACACTGTCCTGGGCCATCGTGCTGGTGACAAACACAGCTTCACCTTCACCTTCTGTGTGCTCCAGCATGCTCACAAACCTCAGATGCAGAGAAGGTCCTATTAGGATATAATCTAACCCAGGCTGAGCTGCCTAACACCACCGTGCCTCAGTTTCCCTTTCTGGAAGCAAGCATGTGCCTCAGAGGGATCCTGGGAGGTTTAGTTTTGGCCAAGTGTGAGAGCCCTGGGTAGGAGGAGACAGAATTGTCTTGGGGTCTGCAGAAAGCTGTTAGACACATCACAAAAATCCAGCTCTAGCTGGGAAACCTCAACAGAGATTTTAAATCTGCTTCCAAGGCTTCCAAAAACCTGAGCTAATAGGAACCACTGAGGTTGATGGAACAAGCATCCAGCACCCACCCCTCCCCTGGACCCCTTATGGGCTGGGGGGCTGGTTTGGGAAGGGCAGGCAGGTGTGAAGAGCTGAGGGTGATGCTGGGTGATGTCCTCACCTTTGGGCTGGGGACAAAACTCTCTTTTGTGGCCACATCTGAGCCAGGGTAAACACAGCTCCCTTATCTCTGGGGTGTTAGCAGGGGACCTGGGAGAGAAGGAAAGCTCCAGCTTATGTGCCTGACTTCCCCTTATCAGCAGCATGGACATGGAAGTGTTTGGCAAAGGTGTTGGGACCAACTTGTCTGTCCCCTTGCTCCCAGCTTCCTGCTCCCTGGCCGGGCTGGGGACTCCCCCGTGAGGCACTGCTGTGTTTTCTTTTCCTGGGGATTGGGGTTTTATCAAAAGCTGACAGGTTTATCCCACCTTATCAGGAGAGCACTGCTACTGTTAATGGTTTTCTGTAACAGGCTCTGGGTAAAAATGTTGATTGGAGGCTGGGCCAGAGCAGGCTGTGCAGAGCATCCCCTGCCTGCCACCAAGGTCACCTCCCTCCCTCTGCAAGGGAACAGCTGCCAGCTCTGGTGGCCCCCACACATGGAGCCATCATGAACACAGCATTTCACCTTCTCACTTTCCTTTTGATTGCCATGGGATGTGGTATTTTTCCTTTTCCCTGCTGGGCAGCTGACTAGTGAGAGTCTGCACTGCCTGCGAGCTCAGCCCAGAGATGGGTCTGGGCTGCCCTAAGTGATGGGCTGTGACCTGGTCCTGCAGAAGCCTCTCTAGATGTCAGCATCTCAAGAAGCCTCATGGTCTGCACATGTTCATCCTCCCAAGCAGCTGTTCTCCACTTGGTGAAACCCAGGTTTGGCAAGGTTATAGTGTTTGGGTCTTTACAGAAAGAACTGCTGACCTGGAACTATCTTTGGGGTCATGGGACTTGTTGAGCAACATAGGGAAGGGACTTGAAGCCAACTCTTTTCTCCCTAAAACAATGCTTGAGTATAGTCCTGAGGACAGGGATGGAAAAACTCTTAGTGCTGCAGGAGAAGGGGAATGGGTATGGACACACTCATCCAGCACCAGATGACACCCCATGAAGGATGCTCAGCTCCCAGCTCTATCCAGCTCAGCCCAGCCCTGAGGTAGTGTGGAGCTGGGAGTCATCCCACTGACCCAGCACAGCCAAGGAGGAAGCAGGCAGCCATCTACCCCATCCTGGAGCAAAGCCACCAGACCTGGCCCTATAACTTCCCTGGAGCAAGGACGATGCACCTGGAAAAGCAGCAGAGCTTCAGTGCCCAACCCAGAGCCTGTGGCTACCTGCAGGCTTTGAAGGGTCTCTTAGGGCAAACTTTGATGGCAGAAAGTCAAAACACACAACCCCAGCCTTCCCGGGGCTCTTCCTCTGTTTCTCTCAGAGGGATTTAATCCAGATCAAAGCCAGTCAAACACAGGGATTTCCCAGCTTTCCTGCTGGGGTGAACCTCCCCTGCCTGCCACAGCCCTGGGATGCTGCCCGGGGGCCAGGGAAGCCCAGAACTGTTTGAAGAGGGTGGTTAATCCCCAGATGTGACAGCACTCATGGCAACTGGGCAGGTTTTTGGAGAAGAGCTTGACATGAACACCCAAACACAGAAAGCTGCACATGCTTGGGGGCAGCAAAGGCTCTTTCTGGCTGTGAAAAGCCTTTGCTTTTCCTTTCAGTTGACACTTGAGGAATGGATGTGCAGAGGGCTGGGTTCCCTGGCAGTAGAAGGAGGATGTTGGGGTCCCCTCTTTCCTAATGTCACATCACCTGCATGTTCAAAGCTCCATCGGGGTGTTGCCATCAAGCCCCTGCCTGCATCCAGCACTCGTGTCCCTAACACCAGGTTCACTGCCAAAAACCACCCTGGGGACAGGGAAAGGGCTGAGAAATGACAATGAGACAGCCCAGACCCAAACAAATGTGCTGACCACCTCTCAAGGCCAGGGGAGGAGGAGGAGGGGGGTCAGCACAGGGGGTCTGACAAGCACCGGGTGTCCCCGCAGCCACCCTTGGGCAGACCCGAGGCCACCACAGGCTCAGACTGCCAGGCAGATTTTATCAGAACACTTTAAGTAGCTTATCAGGGGCAATTAGCTCCACAGCTCAGACTGCCCCTGGCACAGTCTGCAGGTCTGGATCGTTTCAAGCAAGGGCTGCAGATGTGAAGACATCCCCAGGAAACCACGGGGTGGAGCGGCAATGCTGGCGATGGAAAAGAGGATGCTCTGAGCTGGCTTTGTGCCACTTGAGCCAAGGGATGGGGTTTTTTGGCCCTAAAAGTGCCTGTCCTACCACCTTGAGAGAAGGTTTCATCCTGCTCTGGATCTGAGCCTGGTCCATGACCATCCCTGTGCTGGCAGCACAGAGGGAGTGTGACCCATGGGGCAGCCTGGGCACAGGCAGGAACTGAGCCACTTCCTCAGAAATACTGAAGCTGGCCATTAATGTATGTTATCCATACATACCCCTGTCCCAAAATACCCTTAAGTCACGTCTGTAGCTTGAATCATAGAATCACAGAAAGTCAGGGGTTGGAAGGGACCTCAGAAGCTCACCAAGTCCAACCCCCCCTGCCAGAGCAGGGTCCCCCAGGGACACATCCAGGTGGGCTTGGAATGTCTCCAGGGAATCCAACCTACCAGAGAAACTCCTCAGCTCATATCTGGGCTGCCCTCCCTCCTCTCCAGCATACGTGTCCCCTGGAAAGGGTCTCTGGATCTACAGTTCCCCAGTGTGTCTGGAAATCTGGGGAAAGCAGGTCCAGGGCAGCCCCGTGCCAGGACCCACGTTGTGCTGGTGGTGAGGAGAGGCAGGCTCAGCATCACGGCAAGGGGGTGGCCACAGGGTGACAGTGCCACGGGAGGTGACTGCTGCTCGGGTCACACCTAGGGTGACATCTTACTGCTGTGGGATGGGGGTGGAAAAGTTACTCAGCCTGGGCTGGAAGATTAATGATGTGCAGGGCAGGGTGACAAGCCCAATCCCTTCATCTTGGGCTTTTTTCTTGGTTTTTTTTTCCCTTCCTTTTTTTTTTTGAAGCCATCCCCAGCTGCTGAGCTCGACTTCCACCGAGTCTGTCTCAGTGGGAGACCTGCTCTGGGCTTCAGCTGAAGTTCATGAATTTTGCCCAAGTGTTGCAGAGAGGGGATTGCATTTCTTTTAAGGAAACTGCATTTCCTCTGGTTACAGAGAGCAGCTGGGAGCGAGGAGTCCTGTGTTTTAGTCTGGCCTCTGCTTTTGAGTCTTGGACGTTGCTCTGAGCCAAACCTCTGATCCTGCTGTGGTTCATTTTCAGGCGTGTGTGCCCCAGAAATTTTTTTTATTTTTTATTTTTTATTTAATTAATTTTTCATACAGAATTCTTTCGTTTGATGGATGCAGTGAGAAACTATTTCCCAAACAGGAAAGAGGACCTCCCTCCCCGCCTCCTCTCTCTCGTGGATGTTTTTATAACAACATCAATTGTCTGCAAAAGGCTTATTCCTTTCTGACCTCAAAACAACTCCTGGTTAGCACATTCCAGGGTGGCCACAAAATGAGTCTGAATGAATTCACAGGGCCAGGCAAGAGCCTTTCCACAACAATCCATGTGAAGGGCCTGATCCTGGCAGATGGGAGGGACCCCTTGGCTCTGCTGGGAGCTGGGATTGCTGAGCACCTTGGGACCAGACCCCAAGTTCTGGGGCCGTGGTGCTGCTGTGCCAGTGATTTCTCTGGTGTTTCTCCCTTTTCCCCCATAGTCTCCATCCATGAGGATATCCCTGCTTGTTCCTTGGCCTGAAGCCCCTGGGAGTGGTTTGGGCTGAGGAGAATTTCTGGTATGGGCTTGAGCAGGAGGAGAGACCTCTCAGATGTCCTGATGATGAACAGACCAAGGAGGGTTTATGGTGAGGGTGACAAGGGCCTGAAGCCCTCCAGTGGCATCCCTGAAGGGCGACATATTCCCCACCATGCAGTCAGCTGTGCCACCCCCAGCCCTAGGCTATGGTGACAGAGGTTTACGTGTGGCTGTGTAGCTGCACCAGCACCTAAACCCAGGTGTGAGCCTGGAAGTCAATGTTTTGGGGTTGCCTTCCATTTTCATCCCTGACTTCCACAGAAATCCCTGTGTGATGATGATGTAACATCTCACAGACACGTCCTATGGTGGCACAGCTGGTCCTGCCCTACCTAAAAAACCTGCCCTGTCCCCGAAGCAGCCAGACCTGCTTGTCCCCAGTGCTCCTGGTTAACAGGCTCCTCGTTGGACATTGCACATTCACAGCTCTTATGGCCCAATTTTCCAACTTGCCAGCCTGCAGGTCTGGCCCAGAGCCATCATCCCAGGATCCAGCCCCACCAGCCCTGGGACTGAAGGATCCCAGCCCAGCCAAGCAAATTATCGATTGATTAAAACAACTTGGAACCAGCTGGAGCTGCTGACAAAATCCTGGGGATGGAGTGGTAAAGAAATGCTGACTTTCCTGTTAGCTCATTGGAAATACCCATCTGGGCATTTTGGAAATGCAACATTTTGGGTTTTTTCTCCTGTGAAAGGGCACTGCAAAGCCAAGACAACCAGAAACAACCTCAAGACAAGCAGAGGAGGGAAATCGAGCCACAGACAATCAAACCAAAGGGAGTTTTGGGGTGAGAGATTAGATAAAACATTTCTGTGGCCTGAAATCCTGGAGAGCAGGGGGGAAGGGAAGTGTGCAGGACTGCAGATGCTTTGGCAAGAGGAAGGAAACAAGTTTGAGCTGCAGCCACCTCCGGACAGAAAAGTTTTTGCTGTTCCCAGCTTGGCCCGAGCTGCAGCACTCACTCCCCCTCTGCTCCCCTCCCCAGGCATGGAAGATCCCTCCAGGCCAGAAACAACCCCAAACCCATCCTGCCCACTCCAGCCAGTTAAACCAGAGCTGCCTGAACCTGACCCTTGCCTCTGCCTTTGCTCATCCCAAAGCAAACCCCAAGATCTCAAGGAGTACCAGACACGTATTAGCTCCAAAAAGCCCGGCTGCAGCAGATGCTGATGTGCAAAATCCCTCCAGCAGAGGTTTGGTTTTTTGTGGTTTTTTTGGCTGGGTTTCTGGGCCAGCTGCTCTGCAGACCACCAGCCACCTCCATGGGGAAGTCCCAGCCATAGGATGATGGGTGCCATGGGGCCAGGTACCACCCAACTCCCACAGCCTTGGAACCCAAAGGGAGGTTCCTCCCTTTGGAAACAATGTCTTTGAAAAAACACACACAAAAAAAAACCCAACCAAAAAAACCCAACTGGGAGTTGGGGGCTGAGAGGAGGCAGATGGAGCTGTGACACCCACCAAAGGATCACGTTGCCCTCAGAGCTCTGGAGCAAATGGTGGCCCAGCAAGGGTGATGTGACAGGGAGAGGGGCAGAGGGGACACAGGGCTCAGCCTTAGGGCTTGAAGCTCTAAAGTTCTCACAGGGTTGAATTTGGACCTCAGCATTTTCTGTCTGCCACGTGGGACTGAGGACCTGGCAGATGGCAGTGGGATGGCTGCTGGCTTTGCTTGGCAAATGAAGGTTTTTTTCATCCGAAAGACCTGGGAACCTCCAATGCCAAACAGAGAAACAAAACTGTCTTTGCTGGGACAACTTCTTTTAAAACCAAGGTCAGGCAATCGGTCTAAAGGTCTCCCTGAGGGTCCTCCCCCAGGAACTCGAATCTTCTTCACCTACAGCCAAGCACGTTCCTCCAGAGGGAGCAAACCCTCCTTCTCCCTTTGAAAGCAGCAAAGCAGATTTGTTCCAGCTGCACTGGTTGGGGGAGTGCAAGTGAGAGAGATTTCTTTATTGCTTTTGTTGACAAGCTAAACCAAACTGACAACTGTAATCTGAAATGGGAGTGTCTGCTGCAAGCCTAGCACCAAGACCTCTGTGGGTGACAAAAACTGGTGCCATCAGCTGGGTGCAACTCAGCCCTTCCTGGGATGCTTCCCCCCCCTCCCATCCAGCTGGTCCTTTCATCCCACTGATGGGGAGACATAAAAATTAAGGTTGGATTGGTTTGTTTTTTTTTTTTGTTGGTTAGCTTGGTTTGGTTTTTCCCAAATGCTATTTCAAATGCAAGGTTGGAGCCCATCCGCAAGGATGGGATGAGGATGTGTCTGCCTGGGGAGCTCCTGGGTCAGGGGGGAGGGAGGGCTGCACCCAGCTCCCAAACTGCTGGTCTCTGGGGCACAGTCTCCCCTCTTCCAGTTGAAAACCCTCAACAAGAAACAAGGGTGGAAGGTTTCTCTTCCCCCAGCCATACAGGTCCTCAGCTCAACCCCACTGAACCTTCAACTTTATTCCTTTTGCAAGCCTCTTTTCCTTCAAGAACCAGAAGAGATGCTTTCCCTGGGATGATTCCACAGCCTGGTTTCACATCCCACACAGGGCCTGGCACCAGTGAGCTGCCCTGTGACCCTTTGCAGCTACCAGCCCAAACCCTTTGCTAACAAACCCCAGCATCCCTGTGTACCCAACACCTCCCCCTGCTCCGGGGGGATTGTTTGGCCTGGATCTTGCCTGGATCATTTTTAACCTTCTGCAACTTTGGCTCTGGTAGAAGGAAGGCTGCTCGGTGGGTTGCCTGTTGGAACCAACTCTGCCTTGTATTTGCCTCTCCAGGTGGTAAGAGGCTGAAAAGGCTCCGTAATCCCCCTGAATGAACCGCACAGCACAGAAACAAAGTCAGGCTCTATTGTGTTATCCTCATCCCCTTTTAACACGGGCTGGTTCAGCCACCCAAGATAAAGCAGGAGAGGAGCTCACAGCTCCCTGTGCTGGGACCCCAAGGGAAGAGGTGGGAAAGGTCCCCTGGACCCCCCCCCTCCACGGCCCTGGGGGGGTTTGGCTGCAAAGCTGCCAGTGCTCCTGCCACTCTTCCAACTACATCAAGGAAAAAAAGGTCTCCTGCCCCATCCCCTCTCACAGCTGGTGCCTTTCACCACGTTTTCTGGCAAAGTTCAATCCAATTTTTTTCTTCTTCTTCTCCAGCCTGAATTACATTCCCTGTTTTTACTCCAGAAGCTCCCTTTAGGAACATCGTGCTTTAGGAACTCTGTGGCTTGCAATGGGAGACACCTTGTAGGAATCTTCTGCAAGACCTTGGCACATGGCTCTGAGCTCAACTGTGTATTTCTCTCCAGTTTCAAGGAAAAAGGGAAGCCTTTGGAAATCATTCACTTGTCAGTGAGTGCAATATATTCATAGAATCATAGAACCATAGAATGGGCTGGGTTGGAAGGGACCTCAGAGCTCATCAAGTCCAACCCTTGATCCACTCCCCCCGTGGTTCCCAGCCCATGGCACTCAGTGCCACATCCAGGCTCTTTGGAAAGATCTCCAGACACGGAGAATCCACTACTTCCCTGGGCAGCCCATTCCAATGCCTGATCACCCTCTCCAGAAAGAAATTCTTTCTCATCTCCAACCTAAACCTCCCCCGACACAACTCCAGTTCAGGTTCTCTACAAAGATTTTAGATATCAGACTCTCAATAACCCTTTGCTGACCAGTCTGGTTTGTAGATCTGATGTTTCACACCCCCCCTAAGTCCCCTGGCATGACCAAAAGCCTCTGGATGGATGAGACTCCTGCCATGGGCAGTGGATGCAGAGGCACAGCTGACCCCAAGCCCTCCTGGAAAAGTGATGCTGAGTATGGAGGTGGCCAAACACTCACAAAATCCAGCTCCTGCTGCATTCACCTGTCCAGCTTGTACAGAACCTCCTTGGTGTGGCAGTCAAATGAGCCAGATGTGCCCTGCCAGCATCTCCCTGTGTTGAGGGGAATCCCTCCTTGCTGCCCATGAGCATGATGCTCATGCCTCCTCTCTGACCATGCCCACAAGGCCTCCCTGTGCTGAGTAGCCCAAACAGAGATGTTCCATCACCTCCATGTCCATCTCCTGCTCATTTCCAACTCCACCTTCAACTTGTTAAAGCCCTGAGGCAGTAAAACTGGCTCCAGCACATCCTCTCTGTGCTGAAGCTCAAATTTGGCTCAAATTCTTGAGCCAGGGCAGGGGTGGGAGTGCTCCAACTTTGCTTGTCTGCAAGGGATCCTTCGAGCTACCAAGCTGGAAGCAACTGGGATTGGGAGGGAGAAGGTCAGGGCAGGCACTGGACTCACCACCAGCTGGGACTGCCCCATGCAGGACCTGGGGTGTGCAGCTCAGGGTTGTGTCTGCTCACACCAGAGAAGATCCCAGCAGCATGGGTCACTCTGTCCTGCCCTTTCCACCTCTCCCCTTCTCCTGCCTCATCCATGGACAGATTCAGCTTTGCCTCCCTGACCTGGAGCTGCTTGGGCCAAAATGAACAAGACCTCACCGAAGAAGCAGCCATGAGCTGGAGTTGGGGTAGAGCTCTGTTTAAGTGAAAACAACTGCCCCGTGCCAGTTTAAATACAACTCCTCTTTTCTTACTTACATAACGTGGTAACTTTCTTTCAACAAATTCCCTTTATTCCTGGCCCAACAAAGCATTGCAGAACCCTTATGTTTCTTGGCCACAATGGTCAAGGCCCTCTGAGGAAAGCAAAGAGGTTCAGAGTCAGCATCAGGGCCACGTCCCTGGGGGATGTCAAGGCTTTGGGCATGAGGGGCTGGATGTTTGCTGAGGGCAGGGGAAGCTGGCAGGAGCTGGGAACTTTCTTCTGAGGGTTTTCTGCCTTGTGTCACTGTGGAGCTGGGGCCAAGTGGAGAATTGTCAGCACAGCCCAGGCTGCTGGGCAGCTCCTCAGCAGGGTCTGCCCTCCATCCAGCACACCTTGGGAGGCCCCAGGCATGTGGTGACCCAGCCTGGGAGCATCCCTGGCTCTTCCTCTCTTCAGATGGTTAGGGATATTGGTTTCCAAAAGGAAAAGGGAGAAGATTTCAGCTTCGGGTAGTGACAACACTTAAGCCTGACCTGCATCCTGGGACCTTCACAAGAAGTCAGGTTTGGATTGTAAGAGAAGGAGTGGAGAAGAGTTTGGGGTGAAGACAGAGTTCCCAACCACCGACCCCAGGTGGTGATGGAGAGAGGGAATGATGGAAGATCCAAGGAGATCCAGCTCATTCCGTTTGCTGGGGATCAGCTGCTGCTAAGCCAATGGCCGGCTGGTTCCTGAAGTCAGCTGTTGTTTTGGAAAGGCGTCTGAATAGCCCAGTGTTTTCCAAGAACATCAGAGCTTTGGCAGGGGCCAAGCAGCAGTCTGAGGTTAGCAAAACAACCTGGTGTAGACAGGCTCTCTGGTGCCTGGGAGAAGTCCTCAGTCAGCAGCTCAGTACGTGCTGCAGGGATCTGTGCTGATGCCAGGGATGTCCACTCCTCCTTCCCCAGCCCTTCCGGAGAGGGAACAGCCCATGTCTGCAGGAGGACAGTCCATGAGGTGCATCTGGAGAACAAAGTCTCCTAGGCCTGTTGGAGAGACAGGGATTGCCTGGCTGTTGCAGGCATTTCTCCACTACAAATGAGTGTTCCAGCCAAGAGCAACCTTTCCCAGGTCCAACACGCCGTCTCCTGCGGCGGTGCTCAGCCTACAATAGCAGCAGGCATCTCAGGGGACAAGCCTGGCTGGAAATGTCATTAGCATGTGTCACCTCTGCCTGCTTGGAAGGATTAATCAGAACGAGGAGCTCACTTTTTTTTTTTTAATGAGCCTTTTTGTGGTGTCTAAATGAGGTGGAGGAAGGGGGGGGGTGACATTAAAAAAAAAATAACAAAAAAAACCCCAAGCGAAACAGATTTCCCAATAAAATTTATAGAGCATGAAAAGGGCTTCTGGTGGTGGAGTCCAGAGGTGGCTGGCCCTGTGCGTGCAGAGGCACCACCTTCCCTGCCCTCTTTGCAAGATGAAAACAAAACAAACAAGCAGAAAAACCCCTGGAGCAGACAAGTGAAGTCCCCTCCTTTGCGGGAAGGATTGAGTTGGTGTTGTTGGCAAGGGACACTCAGATGCATGAGCCAAACCCTCTGAGGCTTCTGTGGGGTGGCCATGGGCCCACCACCATGGCATGGGGGTTCATCTTCTTCCTGGGACATCCCAAGAGCAGACCCACAGGTTTTCCTTGAAGCAGCACTTAAAAACCTCCTCCTGAGCTGTGCAGCACTGCCCTGGGTGCTATGTGTGTGATTAGAAGATGCTCCTCATGGAGAGCTGGTACCAAGAAGAGAAGCAAACCCTGGGTGCAGTGAAAGCCCCCTCATCTTACAGCCTGTGTGTTTGGTAGCCATGTGGCTTATGTCTGAGCTTAAACACACCAAATCCCCTTTCAGAGTCCCAGGTGAGAAGCAGCCACCTCTGGGGTGCTGCCCCTCACCCTTGAGCAGGAGGAGGCTGGGGGGTGTGAGGAGCTGCTGGCCACAGTAGCTGCTGTTCACCCCTCTGCCTGAGATGCTCCAACTCGTACAATCCCAGACTGGTTTGGGTGGGAAGGAACCTTAAAGCTCCTCCAGTTCCACCCCCTGCCATGGTCAGGGACACCTCCCACAGCCCAGGTTTCTCCAAGCTCCATCCAACCTGGGCTGGGACACTCACATGTCCTTTTCAGTGCTGGGCAAGGGGCAGGAGGGTCCCCAGGCTGCCACTGGCTGGAGCTGGCAGTGTGAGGGAAAGGGGATCAACCCCTGCCAGGCATTTCCCAACCCCCTGGCCCACAGGGAGCAGGGCCAGCTCTGGCCAGCCTTCGGACAGAGCTGCAGCATGCAGGACCTCAGGAGCCAGCATCCCCTTGTCGGCGAAGGCTGGGGACAGGGGGGATGGGGACTTAGGGAGGGGGGCATGGGGGAGATTTCCATGCCCAGCCCAGACAACAAATTATTCTTGCCTAGCCCACCCTTCCCTCCAGTAGCAAGTAATCCTTGCAACCATGACAGCAGCTTCTCTTTGCCCCGGAGAACTGTATAAATCAGAGCAGAACAAAAGTCTTTGCTGGGAGCTGGGCATGTGCACTGCCTTTCAAAGGGCAGGCACATTTCTCTATAGATCTGCCTTCTCCGGGGACTGAAACTCTGACAGCCAAAAGATTAAGCAAAACAACCCACTCAACCTACCCTTCTCCAGCATCTCTCCCTGGGTGGAACAAACCCATCACGGTCAAAGCCGAGGGCAGAGCCATAATTCACACTTGTTACTGTGCTGCTTAGTTGTTTAATGGCCTATTTTTCCTCCTCAATGTTTTCAAAGTTTTGAGTAATAATTACATAGAATGCAGGCTCGTTTGGCGTTAGGGCTGGAAAACTTTGAAATAATGAGGAAAAGCAAACCAAATGTACCAATTAGGAGAGTCCTCGGGGAACCTGCGGAGCTCTAGTGAGCTGCATCCAAACCTTCAGAGAAACCATTCAAACCACATTCCTCCCTGGACTGGTAAACACGCACACACCAACCCTTGCCCACACACCCCGAGTGAAAAGCTTTAAATCAACCCAAGGAGAGCAGGAAAACTTGGGAAGTTAAAGCAACCACAGCTCCTTTTGTTCCTGGAAGCACGGCACGTTGCAGATGTCCTGCAGGACGATGCTGCTGATGGGGTCTGTCACTCACAGTGCTAAGAGCCAGATAAGAGGAGAGAAGGACCACTGATTCCCTCTTCAAGACCAAAATCTGTGTCCATGCAACTTTTTGGAGCAATCAGGGCAGTAGAATAATTTCTTTTCCAGTTGTATTTGCACCAGCAGAGACCTGGGCTCAGGCCAGCTGAAGGAGGGACCGAAAATGGGAGTTGTGGGGAGCTTAAGCTCTTCTGCTCCTTGGGGGTTTCTTGGGAAAGGGCTATTTTTCTGTGAGCTCCTAACTATGCAGCTATTTGCATGGACAAATTTTGGCTTCTAGGTTGTGCCCTGTCTGCCCTCTCCAAGGTTTGGCTGTTGATGAGGTGTGAGACCAGGGTGCCCATCAGCCTCCACCTGCTACCCCACCCCTGACCTCCCCCTTCTCCTACAGAAAGCTGTCCTGGAGCTGGAGACATTGCTGGAGAGGAGATGAATATCTCTTAGGGGGACATGGCATTATGGGAGAGGGACCCTCAAAATGTTCCTTAAGCTACCATGGAGCAATCCAGCATCTCCATCACCCTCCAGGCATGGCAGAGCCATGGGCAGTAACTGCTCTGCAGAGAGACTCTGCCTCCATCTCAGGTGAATGTCACTGAAAATGTGACCTGGAAATGTCTCTGAAGGAAAAGGAAGCATTAAAGAGTCAGGAAGGAACAACAGCCACATGTGAACATCATCATTCATACAAAGTAGAGCCATCCCTGAAACCTGGGCCAAGAAAGCTATTGCCATGGAGTTCTTCTGCATAGGAAATAACAAGGAATTGGGCAATTGCAGTTGCAGAGCATGCAGCCAGAGCTGGGGAGCTTAGTTATGGCTTTTGCCAACCTGCCTGGGTGTCAAACCTAAAGCTGATTACCCAGTGTATGTGCTGCAGACAGAAAACACCCGGGTGAGCCTTTTGTTGGAGCTTCTTGGCTGAGGCATTTTCATTTTTTCCAATGACAGCCACCTAAAAGCTGTAGAAACATCTCTGGGTTTATTTCAGATTGAAATGCTTTAATTTGGGGTTTGAAAGCCAAGCCAAGCCAAGAGTTTTTAATTGCCTTCCATCAGATAATCAAAAATTTCATGGAAAGGGAAGAGTCTCATCCAAACACTCGCATCCAATTTAATACAGTAAATTAAAAGAAGTAGAATTGCTCCTTTATTAGCAGCAGTGAAACTTCCTCCCACCAGCACTGGGACAAAACCTCCCCTGCTTTCCAGGCTGTCACCCCACTGTAGAGAAACAAGACATCCAGGTGCCTCGAGTTGCCAATGAGTGGTGAGTCCACCTGTGCCTGGTTACCAGGGGGCCAATAAAGGTGGGACTCACACCCACAGAGCTCAGCTCACTCTTGTGCAAGGCAGTGGAGAGGTCAGCAGCTTGAGGAGCCTCAGGAGCAAGAAAGGCTCCTCAGTGCTACGTTTGGTGGAGAATGCAGGCAACATACAGATGTCTAAAGAAGCAGCAGTGTGAGGAGCTGGCAACAGGAACATTCTCCCTGATTTGAAAAAGTGCCTGGGCTAACACTCTCCCTGAAAGGTATGACCAGCAAGCTCTTGGGATTAGAAACCCCTGAGCAGAGGGAAGCCAAGATAAGGATTCTCTCTTTGGAAACCCCTGAGCAGAGGGAAGCCAGGAGGATGGAATCCCATGAGGAAGGGTTAAAACCCGTGTATGGAATCCCATGAGGAAGGGTTAAATCCCGTAATCCCATGAGGAACCAGAAACCCGTGAGGAACCAGCAAGCTCTTTGGAAACCCCTGAGCAGAGGGAAGCCAAGAGAAGAGCAGATACAGGAGGGAGAAGAACAACTGAAGTTGGAAAGGCAGAGACTTTGTGAAAAGTGCCTGGGCTGGTATGTTTGTAAGCTGGGGTTAAATCTCGTAAGCTATAAGTGTGTGTTTGTAAAAAAAAAAAAAAGGGGGGGGGGAAATGTAGAGAAACAAGATAAGCCAGGTGCCTCGAGTTGCCAAAGAGTGGGTGTGAGTCCACCTGTGCCTGGTTAGGGCAGGCCCCCTATTACCAGGAGGCCAGTAAAGGTGGGACACACACCCACAGAGGGCAGCCCAGCTCAGCTCACTCTTGTGCGAGGCAATGGAGAGGCCAGCAGCTCATCAAGCCTCAGGAGCAAGAAAGGCTCTTCCCGCAACACCCCACTAATGGGTGGGTTGGTTTTATGGTGTCTGGTTTGAAGTTAAATCGTCTCCATCTGGTTTTCAGGGGGACTGAGCACCCCCTTTCCCTGCCACCCAGACCAGCAGTGGGTGGGGGGCACCCACACTGGTATTTGCCTGCCAGTGCTTTGCTTTCCTTCTCACAGCTGCATCTGGCTGCTGGTGCCACAGGAGCCCTGCTCAGGGGCTGGGTCCCCCCAGATTTTGGGTACAAACACAAAGAGTTAAAGAGCCCCTATCCCCAGATTCCTCCAACCTGCAAAATGGGGCTAAATACTATTTACCCTCTACAAGCTCTGCCTGAAAAAATGATAAAATGAGGCTAAATCTCTGCTTTCTCTTCCTTCCCCCCCATCTCCTCTTTTTAATGTAGGGAAAGTTAAGACTCCTGAGCCCTGGGGATGGCTTTTATGTTCTCTTTTATGATATTTACTAAAGACTTAAAGATGGGAAGAGGCAGAAGCCTATGGAGTGCATGGGCTCAGATGAAAAGGTCCTGGATTCCCAGCGGGATAGGAAGGCTTCCAACAGGAGGCACAAGCTGCTGGGCTTTGTTTCTCAGTTCAAACATGGTCCCCTGCACAAAAGGAGGTGAATAATATCGCTCTCCCAGGAGGCAGACCCACGCCTTGCTGCCTGCCATCATAATGATAATAATAATTCCAAACAAAAGAAAAAGGATGCCAGCAAAAAGAAAAAAAAATAAATTTGGGATTAAGGGCTCCTGTGTCCCACCTGCTGGCTTGGGGGATTCTGAATAGACCTTTAGCTCCCTCAAACTTCAGGCACCCCAGGGTAGGGTCCATCCCTTTCCGGGCCATCATTGGGATCAAAATGCCCATGGAAAGATTCCTGGGGAGCTGATCGTGTGAATAAAAGGGCAACCTGTCAATGACTCCGTGTCAGCAACAAATGCTGGGGTTATGGGGACAGGGCAGCTCAGGTTTTCCTGGGAGACAGAGGTTGGGGAGAATGGGCAGCACAATGCATGCTAATGCCTGAGCTGACCAGAGCTGGGCAGCTCAATGCCACCCCAGGAACTCCTTGTAATCCACCATTATATCCACTCTTTGACATGGTTTTCTTCTGCTGAACAGTTCTCTTTGGGCTTTGCTCCCAAGGAGCGAGGCTGAGCTGGCTGCCCCCTTCCCCAGTCCCAAGGTATGTGGACAATGCTCAATTTTCTCCTAAGGGCACAAATACAATGAAAGAGTCAAGGCAGCTTTAGATGGCAATAAAGCACCTCAACCCACCCCTTTTTCTTTCCTTAAGGCCAGAAAAATCTCTGTCACCCACTGCCTCCAAGGGGCAGGAGCTCTGCCCACGATGCTGGATCTCCTGTTTGTGACTTGGATCAAGAACCCACTGGTACTGGTTTCCTTTGGCCAGCTTAGGAGGGGTCAGGCTCTGTCCAGAGCAACCTGTGGAGCAGGAAAGAGAAGGGCTGAGCAAACACCCTGAGAAAGGGAACAGGAGAGCCTCAGAATGAAGAGAGGGGTGGAGGAAGGGACGAGATCCATCCCCAGGCTGCATCTGTGGGATGGACAGAGCTGAGAAATGCCCTGAGAGATGCTGCCCCAAGAGCTGCTCTCAGCTGGGCTGGGCTTTGCTTCCCTGGTCAGGATGTGTCCATGGGACTGAGCTGTTCAGGTAGGGGTGGGACACCCCACAGCCATGTCACCCAGGTGCACCAATGCTGATGGGATTGTCTCCCCCTGCCCTTGCCACCACTGCTTTCCTCTGGCTCCAGAAGAACCTTTCACTGTTTCTCACAGATAAATGATGCCAATGAAACCAACCTCACCAAGCAGAAACCAGGAATGAGCCCAACTAGCAGAGTGGGCAAATGGACACCCAAGCAGGGGCTGGAGGAAGCCAAGACCCCTCTCCAAATCACTGAACTCCCTCGTGCTGGTGTACAGGAGTGCCCACATCTGGGTTGTTGATAATTTAGGGGGTGCTTTCAGCCCTCTGAGGGAGCCCCACATCTCCTCTGCTTTGTAAAAGCATCCAGCATGCAGAACTTTTCCCATTTCCAGGCTGTTTGTTTCTTCTGTAGCTGTTTCAGGCTGATGCCTGAGCTCAGGTCCTGTCTCTGGTGGTAGCACCAGGTTATTGCTCTTCTGGCAGGAACTTCAGAGCCAGCCACCAAAGTGTGGAACCAGAGGGTGTGCCACCCCAACCTAACCCTGCTGGGTCCTGTCTGCTCCATCTGCTGAGGCCTTTGGCCAAGTCTAACAGATTGTTAAACACCCGAGTGGACTCCAGGATGAAATCAAAAGGCAGAGTTCCCCTCACCACAGCATCACCCACACAAGGTCTTGATGGATCCACAGCAAAAGTATGAGTCAAAACCCATCACCTGCCTCAGTTTACAACCTTGGGATGAAGAAGAAGCAGCCTCAATTCTAGAGGCACTTTCTTCATGTTTCCAAAGACTTTCCTGGTCCCTGCTTCAGAGGGGAGGATTTGCCACAGTTCTTTGAAGAGGTACATCAAAGGGCATTGCCAAAGAAGCCAATCTGGGGGCATTACAGTCACAATAAAGCGTTGCATCATGCATCAATTATGTGTCAAACCTCATCTGAAACACAGCTTTGAGTACGAGGCTGTGATGAAGTGACAATCTCACCCACATCTATGGAAAAGGTCTGCACCAGATTTATCTCAGTGAGAACTGGGAGACTCTGGTAATTTTGCTTAATCTTTTATATGAGGTTCTGAATTTACAAGAGATTCAGGCTGGGTATCTGGCCAGAAAGGGAAATCCTGGCATCATTTGGGTCGTTCTGTTCTGCGGCGTTGTGACAATCTCTACAGCATCTCCTTGGACTGGGAATGTCAATGCCCCACAGGGTGTTGAATTTGGAGTCATCTGAGAGGTTTCAGTTCCCTGCCCAGCATTACTCCTTCCTGCAGGGTTGGGAAATTACTGTGAATTTTATGTTGTTTTGAAAGAGAGCAGTTCTGGACTCCTGTTTGCTTCAGCCTCCAGCTGCTTTTCTCATGCCTTAAGGCACAGGACTTCTACCCAAGCCAGGACCTGCTGAGGACTGGGCACGTTTGGTCACTTCAAACCCCAACCTGCTCAAATCCAGCCCAAGAGAGAGCCCCAGAGCAGGGAGAGGGTCAGGCTGGGCTCTGGCAGAGCACTCCCTGCTCCTGCCCTCCCAGTGCTTCCCCTCTAATAGGGCGCCTGTGCTTGAGGTTCTGCATTTCATCTTGTTCATAAAACTGATGCTAGGCAGAAGACTTGGCTCAGCTGGAGGGTGACCCACAGCTATAAATCTGCCCTGCTCCCCCTGCTCACACCCCCACGGAGCTGCTGTCATTGCCCATTTGGAGTCGAAAAACTAAACATGACATTTCCCAGGTGCAGATGTGTTTGTCTCCCCTCCCTTCCAGCCTTCCTTGGCTTCTTCTCTCTTTTTGAAGAGAGAGAGAGAGATTTAGCAGGCTCTCCTCCTGGAAATATTGAGGCAATGGCTGGGCTGGGCCAGAGGAACAGCTCTGACACCCAGGGGAGAGGGCTGGGGAACTCCAACCACCCCATCAGCCATCCAGGCTGCAGGTCTTGCCTGGCCCCAGGAGGACTCCAGAGGAAATCAATATTCTCTGTCCCAGCACAGAGGTGGTGGGGAGGATGGGGAAGGTTTTGTGGTGCTCATAAAGAACTTGGTGGAGCAGGGAGACAGGTGGTGAGAGGAGGATAGCAGGGAGAAGATCAGAAAAGGTGGAAAGCTGGTGGGTTGGCAAGACACTAAGGTGAGGTCCAGTTCAGCCCACCCCAGACAGCTCCTGACCAGTCCCTGCTGCCCAGCATCGTGGGTGCTGTCTCTTAAGGGACAAAATGGAGTCTAGGGGACCTCAGACCCTTCTGACCTTTATGAAAGGGCAAACAAAATGCAGCACAACCAAGATTTTGGACTCCGAATGGTCCCTGTCACTTGTAAGCCCCTTTTGCAATAGCATCTAATTCACATAAAGAAGTGAAAATGTCCCAGATGTGTGATCAGAGAAGCAAAAGCCATTAAATGGCTATTGCTACTAATGTGCTGCTAAAACTAATTACAAGGTGTCCATCTTTGGGTTCAGCAACCCCTAAATTACAGAGAATACTCCAGCCAGCTATTGCCCCATGCTCCAACACCACCCAGGGAGGTTTGGAAAGAGGAGCCTGCACCAGTAGGTTCTTTCTTCTGACCAGTATGGCCAGTCTAAGGGCCAGTTACAGAGCTTGAGGCTGGGATTCATCTTCACTCATTGCTGGTGCCCATCTGAGATGCCTGCCTGCTCTGTTCTCCATGAAGGGAGGAACAGTTCCCAAGAAGGAATTCCAGAGTTCAAGGGGAAATATCATCCCACTTCCCAACTATCACATCCATGATTCTGCAACCACATCACCAGGAGCACAGGCCAGGGATGACAGAAGTCATTTCAGTGGGAATACCTGGAGATGAGAAGCCCTGACAACACCACCTGGAGCTTTCTAGAAGAGCACAAGTTCAGAGCTCCCACCTGCAACCTGGGGACTGCAGGGTCTTGGGTGAAGGCAGCAATGCTCAAAGCCACATCCTGGAGTATTTGTTGTCCATGCAGTGAGCTCTGGATGCCCCTCATCAGCTCAGGGGGACAGCAGTGTCCCCAAGACCTGCTCCTGTGGCAGCTCTGTGTGACATTTACAGCCAAATGTCTGCAGGAGCACCTGGTTTCCTTCTCTCTCCATGCTACCTGGAGGTGGGTCTTGTATCTGCAGCTGGTGCTCCAAGACTCCTCTTCAGATTGCAGGGTGATAAGAGGTGAATGGGGCTCTCTATGACATTGTTTAATGAGCTGATGACATTTTTACGGATGAAGAAAATCCCAAGACAATTTGACTTGTGGATTCTTCAGAGATGCCAAGGCTCTCCCCTGACTAACAAACCCCATTCACGTTTCACTCACTGGATGGAATCTTTGCAGCACACTTTGGAATCAACAAATCGTTTTGTTTGAAGAAGTTCTTGAAGATCACCAAACCCAACCATTAACCCTGGGCTGACCCAGGTCAGGCTGTGTCCTCCTGCAGCTCCCAGGACATTCCCAGCCCCAGGATTGCCTTGATAGGAAAAGCCCTCTCAGATCACCCAGTCCAACCAGTAACCGAGCACTGCCCAGGTCACCCCCACCCCATGTCCCTCATCCCCACATCTTCAGGGCTCTGAAACCCCTCCAGGGATGATGGGGACTCCAGCCCTGCCCTGGGCAGCCTGGGCCAGGCCCTGACAACCCTTTGGGGGAAGAAATTGTTCCTAATATCCAACCTAAACCTCCCCTGGCACAACTTGAGTTGTGCCAGAAGTTCCTCTTGTCCCATCCCTTGTTCCTTGGGAGCAGAGCCCGACCCCCCCTGGCTCCAACCTCCTCTCAGGGGGTTGCAGAGAGCCACGAGGTCTCCCCTCAGCCTCCTCTGCTCCAGGATCAGCACCCCCAGGGCCCTCACAACTTCTCCAGCCCCTTACCCAGCTCCATTCCCTTCTCAGGACACTCTCCATCCCCTCAATGTCCTTCTGATCCTGAGGGGCCCACAGCTGACCCCAGAATTCCAGGTGCAGCCTCCCCAGTGCCCAGCACAGGGGATGATCCCTGCTCTGGGCCCATTTGTGCTGACACAGGGATGCTGAAGTCAGATGTGGGAATAACCCTGCTTGCCTTTTGCTGGGAATCTCTGGCTTCCCACACCTTCCTTCACCAGATGGGAGACTCCTGAAGTGGAAGTGTCCATGGCACTGCCAGGCTGGGATGGGGAAGTGAGTCTGGATATCAACTGATCTGCTCCAGGATGAGGGGTGCACAGAGGCACCATGGTGGGTGGCTCAGCAAGGACCAATCCTGCCTCCTGAAGGGGTAAGGAGGCTTTGAAAGAGGGAGATCTGTGTGTGAGGGGCTTTTCTGCAACCCCCCCCCCCCCAGAATGCTGTTGAGGAAACCTGGTAAGCAAAGGATAAGAGGCAAATTCCCACCTTAAAGCCAGGCTCGGGTGGCAGGGACAAAGAGCTGGAGCCCACAGAGGTTTGGCACCCGGGGCACAGTCATAATTAAAAGTAATAACACTGAGAGCTTTCAAAGCACTTGGTAAACATGATTAACTAATTAGTCAAGTCTTTACTAATTAACCAGTCACAGGACTGGTGTTGCTCAATATGTTTAATGATCCGGAGAGCAGCTGAATAGCTGGGGGCAACGTTGTGGGAGCTGTGCAAGGGATTGATGGGGAGGCTGGGATGAGCTCCCAGCAGGAACAGGGTTTGGAGGGGATGCACACCCCGGGCAAGTGCTGGGGTTGGACCCTCTGATCCTGCTGAAGATGATCTCCCCTCCCCCAGGCAACCCTCTCACCACCTCTCACCCTCCTCTCTCATTAAGGAGCATCTCCCTTGACTCCTGTGGGTGGCACTGGGAGCTCTTCAGGTGGAAGTGTTCAGCTGTACCTGGAGGCAGCCAGGTCTGAGTCAGGCTCCCCAAAGTGCCCTGCACCCCAAACCTCACACCAATGCTCTAATGAGGATGAGTTGCCTCTCTCTTCCCTTCCAGAAAAGCAAGAATTGGAGTCATCCCAGTGCAGGGGCAGGGAAAAGAGAAGCAGGACCAGGAAGCATCTCTGGCTGCCATTGCATTGCTAATTGATCACCTGTGCCTCAGTTTCCCCAGGCTAGGTACAGTATTTCACACCAGATGTCATACTCAGATACCTTCCCATCCTTTTGTTTTTAAACCAGGACTGCAGCTGGAAGCTTCCCTGCAAACTGAGGGAAAAATCTCTCCTCCAAAGATACATGGGGCTGGTTTTACCCTATGGTTGCCTGGCACCTTTCTGCCTCCCTGTGAGCCCCCACTGCACACCCTAAACCCAGCCCCTTGTTCTTTAAGTCTCTCCTGGTGGCACCAGTTTGTCTCTATTGCCTGGGACAGGTATCACCCCCATGGCATCCCACAGACCTGCAGGGTGCCTCTGAGCCCCTGCCATGGTTCTGCTAGTGAATGACACCTTTGAGGGGCTGAGTTTAAGTATTTTCTGACTTAAAAAATACTTTAAAAATACTTTTTGACTTTAAAAATACCCAGGAGTGTGAGAATCCAAGTGGCTAAGTGAACGTGGCATTGCTGCTGCACCTAGAGCAGATCTGTATGGCTGTGCCCATGGGGTTATTAAACCATCCCATCACCCAGACCCCTCTTCCCCAGCACCAGGAGGAATTTATTCCTGCAGGAGGGATCTGAGGACCAAAGAACCACACAGTCCCAGAGAGTGCTGAGCAGGGCTGAGCCCTCAGTCTCCCAGTTCCTGGAGTAGCTGGGAAATGCTGAGCTTACTGTGGGACCTGTAGCACCCACAAACCCCACCCAGAGCTGCTGGGAGCACAGTTCAGCTCCTGCTCCATATTCCTACAGGAGTCCTGCAAGGAAAAAGAGTCTAGGGAGAAGATCTGACCTCAGGCCTGTTCACTGGGAACTCTGCTGGATGGATGGATGGATGGATGGATGGATGAGCTTTTTCCATCAGCCACCCCCAGTGAGATGGGAAAGGGCACCCAGTGGGAGGACTGGGACAGGACCTGGTGGCTCTGCATGAAGCAATGGGACTGGGAGCTCTGCTGGTGGTGATGGAGCATCCCACCTGGCTGGAATCATCCCAGGGTGTCTGAAAAAAAAGCATCCTGGCTGGTTTCTCTTAGCTGGCCCCTGGACCTTGGGAATGAAAGCCCAGCAGTGGGCAAGCAGCTCCCAGCTGAATTACCAGCTTGCCCTTGTGGTGGTTAAACTTTCCAACTGCAAGCACTTGCTCCTGCAGTTACCAAGAGAGAAAGAAAGAGAATTCTCCCATGCAGAACAGCGTTGGGAGGTCAATAGAGGAAAAAAAAAAACCAACAAAAAAAAACCCCTGTGGCCTGAATACCCAATCTGGGGAGCCTGGCAGGGAGGCTCAGGGTCTGGGTGTCTGCATTGTCACACTTGTAGCCAGGTTACCATGGCTCATCCCCAGTGCATCCACCCCCGGGGGGCTGCTTCTTGACTGCATTCAGCTGGGCTCAGCTCTTCCAGCATTGAGCAGGAGAGATGATTTGCAGAAGAAAAGCAAGTCCTTAGTGGTCCTGTCATGTCACTGCCCCGGGGGTTCACAAAGAACTGGAGGTGCAGCCCAGGAAAGGGACAGGGACACGTGGGCACGGTGCCAGGGATGGGTCCTGCACCCATGGGTGGCTGAGCACCCACCTCCCCCTGATCAACCGGGCTTGGACACAGCTCAGTCCCCTGGGTGGCCTCCTGGGTGTCCCACCAAAGGGACTTGAGATGCTGAGGTAAGCTGTGGGGGACACCGTGATGGGCACATTGCCTTAAATTGGTGTGTTGGGTCAGCAGCACCCTGTGCAGAGCAGTCTGGGTGCACAGGGGCAAAGGGAGCACTGGGACCTGGGTGCCTTCAAAGTCACAGGTCCAAAGCCACTGAAGCAGCCAGGAGGCACGAGGGGACCCTGCATTTTAGGGGTTTTTCTTCCAAATTGCTTGAGCTGAGTCCCCAAGCAAGGTATCCAGGGGGATGGCTGGGCCATGGGTGCTGCTCAGCCTCCTCAGGACCCTCTGGCTCTGCCCATCCCACAGCTGGAGACCCTCACTCAGATCTTTCAGAGCTCTGCTGGGGTTTGCAATTGTGGGGTTGTTGCTGGGGGAGGTGAGGTGGGTGCTTTGGCCCCATCTGCCCACCCTCTTCCCCTCCTCCCCGTGGGGATCAGAACTGAAATAAAGGGTCTATTTCTTTAGAAAGCCAGGGCCAGACTATGGGAAGGGTCCCTGTATCCATGCAGCTCTCCCGGCCTCCCACTCCCCTGTTTTGTAATCTCACTTCTGGGCCTGAATCCATTCAGACGTGGTGGGGGATTAGCTGACCTTTCTTTCAGTGCTTGGTAAGCTGGGGATGTTAAAGCTTCCCAAAAAATTAAACTCTCAGGAGGCTCTCTCAGAGGCTGGGAGCCTGGGGAGCTGCTCAGTGTCTGCGGCTGCTTCCCCAGCATCCAGCCCAAGGTAGGGACAAACCTGGGACTGTCCCTTTGTGTCCCCCCCCCCCAGAAAGCACTCAGCTCTTCTTGTCTCCTGTGAGTTGGTTTGGCAATTTTTCCTCTTCACCATCCATGGGGTTCAGCATCTGTTTTTTCTGGCTTCCTTCTGCCCCCAGGAGAGGCTGGGGTGAGGGACCTGTCAGGGGAGGGGGGTGACAATGCTGTCACAGCTATTGGGTGGCACCAGGGGCTTCACGAGGGAGCCTTCACTCTGAGCACATCATCATCATCCTCACTCTGATGAGGACTCCTGGGTCGGGGAAGGGTTTGCTGCCTTTGGTCTTGAGCTGGAACTGGGCAGGAGGATTTATTTGAAGCTCTCAAGGGCCAACGTGATGCAGTGACAAGCAAAGTGCCTCCTGCAGAGGTGGAACTGGGCATGCGATGAGGCTGCCCCCCCCTGACCAAGTAAATCTGACTCTTTGCTGGATGCATGGCAGATGCAGGAACACTCCCCTCTTTTTCCACATTTTTTCAATTAATTTTCCCCTGGCAGTGCAGCTCAGAGCTGGAGGACTCCATTTGGGCATGAGAAGAGAGAGCATCCCTGTCAAAGAGTATTTTGTCTCCCTGCAACCTGGGACTCAGAGCTGGCCCAAACTCTGTCAAGGGAGGTGGAATTGCTGCTTCTTCCATTCGAGGACACTGAGAAAGCAGCTGGAGACTCAGAGGAGCTGGCACTTCCCACGTCCCCACCTCCCTGCAAAATGCCATGGGGTAGGGGGGCTGCAAGGACAACCCTGCACCCAGGCAGAGCAGCACCTTCCATCCTTAGCCTGAGACTCTCCCATTCAGGGTTATGTTGTTGCATCTGGAATCCCAAACACAAGAAGGACATGGAGCTCTTGGAGTGAGTCCAGAGGAGGTCCCAGAGATGCTGGGAGGGCTGGAGCAGCTCTGCTCTGGAGCCAGGATGAGAGTGGGGGGTGTTCAGCCTGGAGAAGAGAAGGCTGCAATGGGGAGACCTCAGAGCACCTTCCAGTGCCTGAAGGGGCTCCAGGAAAGCTGGGGAGGGACTTGGGACAAGGGCCTGGGAGATGGGATGAGGAGGGATGGCTTTAGACTGGCAGAGGAGACACTGAGGTTGGATATAAGGAACAAGTTCCTTGTTGTGAGCGTGCTGAGCCCCTGGCCCCGTTTGCCCAGAGAAGCCCCATCCCTGGAAGTGTTAAAGGTTGGATGGGGCTTGGAGCAACCTGGGTTGGTGGGAGGTGTCCCTGCCCTCTGTCCTATGTAGAGGTTAGATGGTCTTTAAGGTCTCTTCCAGCCCAAGCCAGTCTGGGATTCTTTGCTCTGGCAGAACAGGAGCGAATTCACCAGTGCAACCACAGCCCCTGTGCAGCCCAACCCCATCTGCTGCCCAGCCCCAGATGGGGAGAACAAACTGCCCAGAGGAAACCAGTGAGGAAATCACCATTTATTTCTCCTCCTCCTCCTGTCTTCCTCTCTCCATCTCACTGGAACTGAAGCCATTTGCAGGCAGAAAGAAGCAAACACACCCCAACACTGCAGCCACACAGAAGCCTGACTCAAGCACACCCCTTGCTCTCCTCCACTTCTTTCCATCCAATTATTTTACAGAAGCTGGGGGAGAGGGGGGGAGGAGGTGGAGGGGTGAGGGGATGCTTTTGTCATCCATTTCAATTGCTTGTTTAAAGGGGCAGCCAGCTTCTAACGGGGCTAATTTTATAGGCACCATAACCTGATGTGAGGAGTTGCTTTTACGACCCTGCACTCCCCCTGTCTTGAGCAGCAGCGAGGGCTGTGGCCACAGCCCAGGGAGTTTGCACAGATCCTCCAGTTCATTGGTGGGGGAAAAAAAAACTAAAAAAAAAAAAAAAAAGCCATTAGGCATTGGTAATTCACCAAAATAAAACTGTCTTATGAGATATAGATTAGATTATTGCTCTGGGGAGGTGAGCTGCTCCATTCACCCCCGGGGCTGCTGCTGCTGCTGGAGAGCATCTGTTGCAGGCACAGGTTAGAAACCACCTCCCAAATATTCCAGCAGCAGCTGGAGCAGGCACAAACACTCCATGTTCTTTCCATGGCTGAACAGCAAGTGCTCAGTCTGCTCTAAATTGCTGGCTGGTGGCTGCATCTCCTCCGAGGGACTCTTGTGGAGGGGGAGCTGTGATCCCTTGGCTGAAGGGAACAGGGTGCAGATTGTCACCTTGCAGAAGGTGCCTGAGGCTGAGCCTGTCTCTCTTTGTGGGTTTGCGCAGAGCAAAGTGCACCCTTGGCACTAGATCAGCAATATTAATTGCCCATGAGAGGAAGCACATAATCAGCCTTCACTGCTGTATAATTACACAGAAATTACCAGAAGGAATTAATTCCAAAAGGTGAACATATGGGCTGCCATGCTGAAGCCAAAGCTGGATTTTGCCTCTGGTTACTGCCACTCGTAAGTGAGGGCAGAATCTAGGCCAAAAATGGTGTTTTCTAGCTTGTGATTTATTGTATGGAAATGGAGCTGGTAATGAAAACTGTGCTCCACTTGATACACAGCTGAATTCCAACAAAAATGCCAGCAGGAACTCTTTCTTCTCCTTTCCTTACAGCTGCCCAGCAGTGGTGGATAGAGGAGCTTGGTACCAAGAGGTACCACCACACCACCAAATCCCTGTGCCCACCAGCACCAGGATCATGGCAGGATACTCTGCTGTGTCCCTGCCAGCTCCTCACCCATCCCAGACCCTCCTCTACCTCTCCTTCATCTCCTCCATCCTCTCACTCCTTTCCCTACCTGAGCATGGCTGAGTCTTTTATTGTGGATTATTTCAGCAAGCAAGTACAAATCCACCTCAGCTGCAGAATCTTGCACCAAGCAAACACAACTCATGCTCTGTGGCCATGCATGTGGGCACAGCACTCTCCAAAATAGCCCCCATCGTGCTGAACCAGCACCACTTTGCTGTAGCTTTGACCCCTCCAAGCCACACTCTGTGGATGCTCAGCATCCACTGCAGCACCCAAGGCTGATGGAGCCAGATGGGGTGAGAGCTTTGCTCCTCTCTAACCCAACCTGCTGCTTCCTAGACTGAAAAATGCCATTTTTTTTTCCCCCCCATGTGCAGGGAACAGCAAGACACCTCCCTTCTCCTTGCTGAGAGCAGCAGGTGGAGGAAGCTCCAAGGAAACACCATGGCACCCAAGGCACCCAAGAGCCCTTCTGACCCCCCTCTTGTGAACATGGGGCAACCTGTGGGAAAGGGTTGGGAGATGGCTCAGTGCCACGGCCGAGCCCCTGCACTGCAACCAGGGAATTCATTGACATGCCACAGCTGTAGTTGGGCTCTTTCCACCACGATGTGAGCATATCAATGGATTTAAACCTTCCCCAGGGCCCAACAGCACAACCCCTGGGGAGAAAAAAAACCCCCCCGGGGGTTGGGGAGGGATTTGGTAGGAAGGGAAGTCCCAAAGCAAAAGATGCTCAGATGGAAGCTGAGGTCCCAAGAGCAGCAGATTGCTGGAGAGCTGGAAGGCAGGGAGCTGAGGCAGAGGGTGGATCTGCAGAGGAGTTTCCCCAGCCAAACCCCTGCGTGCCAGCACCAGCAGGAAACTCACGGGCTGTGTGACAAGTGTGGTGGCCTCTCCTTAGCTCTCTTACTGCCTCAATGGGTTCCGGGTGACTCTGCAATCAAGGTCCCATTCAAGTCAGGAAGAGTCGAATCCCAGGGCTATGTGTTAGGCCAACACTTTCCACTTCTCTTTCAGCCCGTGGATACCTATAAATTTTCCTGGGACAGTGGTACAGTACATGCCTTCGTTTCAGCCACTTCCACTGACTCCTTAAATGCAGCCCAGGACCCTGAGAAATTCATTATAAGAAGCAATTAACAGTGCTGCCTGGGGGTTCAGGACCTTCTCGCTGGCAAGGACCCGAGTACAAAATGTATCCCTCCCAGCCAAGGCAAGGGAATCAAATTATCGGTGATAAATACATTTATTCCAAATGTTGACCCACTTTACATCCCTTTATTTAACACATCTGCCCCAGAGGGAGATTGGAATAAAGAGAAAATAAATTCTGTGACTCTTCATGCCTCCCTCAGCAGAGCTGGCTGAATTCTCGTTACGATTATTAGCGTTGCCCTTGTTGTTGTTATTATTATTATTGTTATGATTTTATGCATTTCATTCTCTTTTGGGTAATGAATAATTTATGACTCTGTCTCGATCCCCTTTCAATGGATTCACTATCCAGGGAGACTCACTGAATAATTTGGATCATTCGTTTTCAAGTGCATGGGCTGCCGACAAATTGTTCGCTTTTCATTGCTGGGATATTCATTGCTCACCCAAATCAGGGGATTTCTTTGCTCACCCCAGGCACGTGATGTGCTGTCTGGGGTTTTGTTGGGTTGTTTTTTTTTCCTTTTTTTTTCCTTTTTTTTTTTTTTTTGGTGAAACTTTGCAAAGTGGAGTCTAACAAATAACTCGTTGGGGTGAGGGGATTCTGGAGAAATCCATTTGCCAAGTTTTGGTGAACATCAGGGGGTTTCACAGGGGCTTCTGAGAAGGAAACGCAGCAGAACGTATCAGTTATTATTATTTAATGTTTTAATGCTGCCACTGTTTTGCCATTTGGTTTTATCAAGACTGTCATACAGCTGATGATTCAGCTTTTGCTTGCTCAGTGTTAGTGAAGGAAATACTGTGGTGTTAGACTTGGCTGCTTCCCTGCCTAAAACCCAGGGCACAAGTGAATTTTCAAGATGCTCATATGTGGGGATCTATTTTCCCTTAAAACCCAAGGCTGTGGCACCAGGGCTGGCCTGGGGACCCTGCAGTGCCCTGACCCTGCATCCATGCTCCCCCCCATCCCAGCAGCAGCCCCCCTGCCCCACGCAGGCTCCCAGCTGGAGACAGCCCCATCCTGGGGCCAGACGTGGAGCAAGGAGGACGAGGGCCACTCCTCACTCTGTTGCTGGGCCACGGGATGGAGACATCACCACTGGCACCCACAGCTCACCCACGGTGTCCCCACTTGGGCAAATCTCAGCAGGTTTGCTGCCAGCTCTGCAAAAACCACTCGGACACAGCACGCCCGGGTGCAGAATGTACTGATAACAAAACTGTGGTGGTTCACAGCCACTTGTCAGCCTCCTGCTGCTAGCCCAGACTATACAACCTGCCCCAAAATGCCACGGGCTAAACCCAAGTTCCCCCAGGGGTTGAACAGGGCTGTGCATCACCACTCTGGCTCACACCCTCCCGGCATCACACGGTGTGACCACCACCCTGGAGACGCAGAGCATCCAACTCCCTGCACCACGATGGCCACAGGGGACAACCTCCCATCCCCAGGGATCTCCTCCCATCCTTCCTGCCCACCACCACTCACTGCCTGCACTGCCTGCACTGTGCTCCCTGCACTGCCTGCACTGCCTGCACTGCCTGTGCCCCGGTTTACGAGCAGTGTGTGAAGGACAGGCACTGGGCTGCTGGGCTGAACAATGCGGGAATATTAGCCGAGTTACAAAAACAAACAAACCAAACCCCGCCGGGAGCCCGTTTCATTTATCTTCTTTTGTCCAGTTTTGCTTCAGCGTGAAAGTCGCCCTTTCAAGTCCAGCAGTTGTGTTACAGCCCCGGCGGGTAGCTGCTCCAAAGCCTTCCACTGAGAGCTTCCCAATGGCATGTTTGCACAGTTCAATTCAGCCCTAAATATTCACTCGGGTTTCCCTCCCTCTTGCCCTCCCAGGACTAATTTTTTTTTCCTTTTTTTTTTTTTTTTTTTTTTTTTTTTTTTTTTTTTCCATAGAGCTGAGGGTGTAAAGCACAGGGCCAGGGATCCTGGTGCCCAGAGCCTTTGTGTGCAAACACAAGCTGCTGTTTGTATTTGCCTTCACACTGTCAGAGCTCAATTGTCCGCCCTGCAATCCTGGCTACCAGTCTGCTTTCAATATCCGCCCGGCCATCCCTGCTGCCAGAGGGACGCTCCCCCTCCCCGGACGCTTTGAACCAAAGCGATTTCATTTCATGAGACTTTCGGTAATCACGTTACAATCTCCAACATTAACCAGAACTGACTCCCTATTGCAAAAGGACGGGCGGACAAGCCCGGGAAACAGTCCGGCTGGGGACAGCCTGGGAGGGCAGAGGAAGGAGAAGCACCCGATGGGTCCCGGCTGGTTGGGAGCTGCGGATCAGATGGAGCTGGGAAACAACATCCTCCCGCCAGCACCGGGGGGAGCAGCTGCCTTTGCCATCCCGAGGATGCTCTACAGACTGCTCTGCTCCTCCTGTGCACCACCGTGGCTGATTTTTAAACCCAGACCTTTTTTCTCTTACCCCCAGCTCGACCCACCATTTACCTGCCTCCCTCCCTGTGACACTGAGTGTCCTCACACCTCTGTCACATCCCTTAGCACTGGGTTTGCTGGTGGGAAAGGCTCCTTCTGGCTGTGCATTGCTATACACCGTGGTGGCCAGTGGTCTAGGAAGAACCAGGGTCTCCCTGTGCAGGGTTTAGGGAAGGTCCAGGATGAAGAGGAGGAGTCTGAGAACAGGGAGATTCTGGTCTTACCTTCCTGCACTGTTTGTTCCTCACTCCTCCTCACCTCACACGTGGCTCAGCTCTCCCCAGAGCAGCCCCTCACCAACCAAAGATCATAACATGGACCCTGAAGGAAGTTATTGCTAGGGCTGGGAGAGCAAGCCAAGGTGTGCCCAGGGCTGCCAGGCACTGAGCAATCCCCTTCTCCTATCAAGTGTGCTGTCCTTCCTCTTCCCATCCATTCTGGTGTGGCTGCCTGAGACTGGGTCCTAAATATCCAGGTGGGTGACATTAAGGGTATTAATTTGCCCCATGGAGCTGACATGGAAATACTCATACTGGGTCAAAATGAAGCACAAATCCCCAAAACCCAGGCAGCTTCTCAGACTGCAGCCTGGTAGGGATCAGGTTGATGGATGGCTCTGAAATGCCACAAGGGAGATGACATGGGCTCCTCATCCATCTTCCCATCCAAACCTGTGAACATGGAGTACACAGGCATGGTTCAGGGCAGGGATCAGGGATGAGACATCTGGGCTTTGCCTTGCACCCTCTGGGAGTTCTCAGCCCCAACATGGGTATGGCAGAGAGCCTGGAGAGCTGGGGGGAACTGCAGAGCCAGCAGCTCTCCTCCTGGGTTTCTGCTCTAATTCCCACATGGGATAGTGAGAGGAGGAAATGCCCTGACAAATCAGAGAATGCTCTTCCTGTTCCATCATCACCAGCATGCACAGCCAGGGGTCCCTGCCAGCTTATAATTCTCCAGGAAATAATTTAGAAAGACCCTGCCCTTCCAGGACTGTGTGAAATAAAGGGATTTTTCCTTCCCCAGCCTCCGATCCTCTGTCCAAGAGGGAGATGCAGGTGTGACTTTTCAACCCTTCCATCACAAGACACTTTGAACAAGTTTGGAAGGACACCTCCTGCTGCACCCTCCCTCCTTTCACACCATGTGTAGGACATGAAAGTGGGGTCTTGCCCTGGCTGTTGTTTTCTTTGCTTGCTGCTCTCCCTGGTGATGCAGAGGTCACTTTGCAGAGGAGATGAAGGCTGTGAGCAGCAGCAATGGTGTGCCTGGTTTGTGCTGGTGATGCAGCAGTCCCCCCAGTGCCAGACCATGGAGTCCCCACAAAGCCCTGGGATGAAGCAGTCTGTCTCTGACCACATCACTTCATCAGTTTTTAAGATCCAGTCTCCCCTAAACCTGTGCTGTTCAGAATGAATCCATAAATGAAGCTCCCAGATGAGCTGTGCCCTTCTTCCATCCCTAACCCACTGCCTGTGTTCTTTCAGGTCTAAACCAGTTTTTTTAGTATATTTATATATAAAAATGCAAAATTTTTTCCCCCTCAAAATTGAATCCCCAGCTTCCCAATGGGCTTAAAACAAACTTCCAGCTGATGTGGGGCTGAGCTCCTTAGTGCTGCTGCTGCCTGCCAACAGGAGCTGCTCCCCCCCTTGGGATGGAGCAAGAGCAGCCAAGCCCCCAACTTTACTCCCCTCAGGAACTCCCTTGAGCAGGGAAAAAACTCTCTGTCTCCCTATCAGTCCCCAGGGCATCCTAATCCTTCCATAAATGAAAGCTATTATACAGATATCTTTTTAAAAGCCTACCCATAACAACAGCCCCATCCCAGCCACCAGGGGATTGGTATTTATGGGGATGAGACACTGCGGGTGGGTTTGCATCAGGTGAGGATCTGTGTCGAGCTGTGTTTTGCTCCCTGATGAGGTGAAGACCCTCTGCCCTATGCCAGGCTCCCTGGGAATCTGGCAGGGATGCTCAGGGAGGAGATCTGGGGTCACCCAAAAGAAATGTCCCCCCCTGATCACAGCAGCAAGAGCCAAGCAGTGTCCCCCACTCCCAAGGCACCGTGGGGACAAAGCAGATGTGACTGCTGGGCTTTGCCACAGCTGAAATCTTTCTCTCTGTCTAAGGTGTCTACAGGTGTTGGTCCTGGTAGCAAAGCATCCCCCTGCCCTGCTGCTGCTTGAAAATTTGGGGAATCTGTTTGGTGCAGCCATGGACAAGCTGTAAATGAATGATCTGGCTGGCAATGAGTCTGGGGGCTGTGTACCCCCTGTCCATCAAGGGCTGGTGTGTCCTGTGCAGCAGGCAGCTTTGTCTGTGACCCCTAGGAGAGGTTAGATGTGGTATTTGCTGGGTCCTGGGGCTGCTTTGGGTTTATTTCTGCTATTTGACAGAAACACGAGGCAAAATAATGGACAGCATCTGCCATACTACAGAAGGTAACCACCAGTTCTAAGATCTCCCTCCTCTGAATATCGCACAAGGCAAAACTGCCTGGGGTAGAAACTCCTTGCAACACCCCAAAAATCCTCCAGAAAGTCCCCAGGAAAACTTATCTGCAAAGCCCAACCCTGTGTTTTGCTCCCTGATGAGGTGAAGACCCTCTGCCCCATGCCAGGCTCCCTGGGAATCTGGCAGGGATGCTCAGGGAGGAGATCTGGGGTCACCCAAAGGAAATGTCCCCCCCCTGATTGCAGCAGCAGGGGCTGCTTGCAGGGCAAGAGCCCATAATAACCTCCAAAACCACTGCACCAAAAAGCAAAGCATCCCAAACAGGGAGTCAGGAGGGACCCAGGGCTAAAGAAGGCAGCACCCCTCTGTGCTCAGCACTCCCATCCCTCATCCCTGAGGATGAAGGGGAGATAAAGAAGAAGAAGATAAAGAATAGAAAGAACAGACTTGTGCATCCTGGCTGCCCCTATTTCACAGGCCAGGTAGGAAAATCAGAACCCTGGAAGGGTTTTTCCAAGCAGGAGATTTGCAAGCCCTCAGGAGGTTCTGGCTCCATCCTGGGAGAGGCAGCACGTCCCCCCGGGCGGTCCCAGGGAGTCTGTGGCAGCGGGGACAAGGGGGGGCTGAATAAGGATGACATGAATTGGCCCAGAAAGTGGAGGGCAGAGATTAGCTGTGGACAAGCTCAAGGGAAGGCAAGTGTCCAACCCAGAGTGCCAAGCCCGGTTTTGTTTTAGCCTTAACTGCGCTTTTTTTGTTTGTTTGTTTGTTGGTGTAAAAACCTTTCTGTTGGAAATCAGTTTAACTTTAAGCTTCCTGAGAAGAAAGGCCTTGTGAGAAAGCTCTGCCCGTTGCAAGCCCCACTCAGGGGGCTACAATGGGAGTCTCAGCAGCTCATGGGCCCATATTTCTATGGCTACAGCACCCATCTGCTCAGCAACACAGTCCTGCCCACAGCTCGTGCAATCCCCAGGCAGAACAACCCACTGGGAGCTGAACAAGGGTTGGGGGGCAAAGGACCCGTGGCTCTGGGGATGGCACACGGTGCCACCAGAGGTCCAGCCTGCACAGGGTCTGCTCCAGTTGCTGGTTGGTGCCATATCATTGGTGAAGCTGCCCCAGTTACTGTGTTTCCCTAGACACGAGGATGCTGTGCTCCTGCTTCAGCCCAAGTCCAAAGCATTTTGCACAGCCCCCCTTTTGATCTCGTTCAATGGGGAAACTGAGGCACGAGCCTGGTTATCAGAAATTATGAATAGCCCGAGAATCACCAGAAGGTAATGGGAGGCGTCAGCAGCTCCAGCAGCCACCTGCCAGCCCTGCCTGGCTGGCTTGAGTTGGGGACATTGCTGTGGTGTCCTGCCCAGTCCCAGCCAGCAGGACCTGGCTCAGCTGGGAGGAGGGTGATGCACCCTGCGGACCCTGCATGGGCACCCTGGGGTCTCTGCACGGGCACCCTGGGGACCCTGCATGGGCACCCTGGAATCCTGCTCACAGCCTTTTTGCTCAGGTAAGAAATGTGACTGTTTTACAGGGTGAGAAGGGACACCCACAGCTCTGGGAGAGGTGTAGCCCTGAGCAGCGTGAGTACTCAGACCCTCTTCTCCTCACAGAGAGATTTCCAAAGCCACCACCAACCTCTCTCTGCCTCCCATCCCACCACTGTACCTGGAACCAAAGGAGAAGAGGTTGCAGTGGATGTGTCCCTGTCCATCCAGGTCCTGCTGCCATTCCATCTCCCTCTCTGCTACAGACAGAGCCCCTCTCCCACTGTCCCACTCTGAAACAGACCCTCTGCAAAGCCCTCAATCACCACAACAGAGAAAAAGAAAGAAAGAACATCTCCCTCCAGCCCAGTCTTTTCTGCCCTGATGGATCTCAGTCACCATGAACCAATGTCACCCACTCAGTCCCCTCTGCCCTCCTGGGATGCCCCAGCCCTGCAGACAGACATCAGGGGCTGCTCATTCAGCTGAGCAGTGGCTGCAGAAAGGCTCTGGTGGGCCCACCACCAGTTTGAGTCCTTGTCCCATTTGGAAGCCACAAGAATGGGAAGGAACTGTCTTGGAGGGCCACCTAACAACCTGACTCTGGAAAGACTGGGTACAGAGAGGATGAGACCCACAAAGGCTTCAAAAGTGGAGGGGATTAATGTGAGCTAAAGGAAGGGGATCCCCTACATTTAATAAAGGACACCAGGCTCCTCGAGATGAAATCCTACAGTCCTCACTGTGGGAGCAGAGCAAGAAGAGCTCAGTGCTGGGGAAGGGTTTGCTATCCCTTGTAGAAATGAGGCTGGGGGGGATCCCAGCAGCTGTGCCAATGAGCACTGCCCTGCAAACACCTCCCTGCACTGCCACCGAGGTGACAAAGCCCCAGCTTTGCCTGGAGGGAACTTTTTCCCGGGGAGTGTTTGCCAGGCTCTTCTCCTGACCCCTCCTCAGTGGCGATGAAATTTCTTTTTTGCTGGAGGAGAGATTTGCTCCCCAGTCACTCTGCCATGAGCCACATCCCAGCCCAGGAGCACATCCCACCAAGCAGAGCCTGCGGAACACCCGCTCCGGTGCTCGGCTGGTGCCAAATCCCCTATCTGAGAACACAAGATGTTTCCTTTCTCTCCCTGTGACACCACTTGTTATTGTTAAACACTCTCTCGGCAAAAGTCCGAGCAGGAGCCCGGCACCTGCAGCCCCACTGACGTCAGGAACACGTGCAGGTGTGGGGTACATCTCCCAGCCCCACGGGGAGCACTGGGGCCAGCACTGGGAATGGAGGCTGGAGCTGGTTCTCAAAGCTGCTGTCAGCAGGGCTGTGGTCTGGTAGTGCTTGCTCTGGCCAATGCAAATGTAGAGGTATTCTGTGCAAACTTAAAGGGAGAGGGGGTTTGGGTTTTTTTCAAACTTGGGGTGTGCGTTTTCCAGCCCTCAAAATATCACCGTGGGGCACAAGAAACCATGGGCTGGTGTTGATTGTGTTTCACGGGTGTCAGTGAACCTGGCTGAAGCCCCCTGCTTCTTGCATTTTTGTGTGTCCACACAAGCTCAGCAGAAGTTGAGCTCTGACGACATTTTAGTTCAGGCTTTTTCCAGCTGCAATCTCCTCTCATGGGGGAGCTGGAAGCTTCATCAGGACAAACTGGGTTGGAAACACAGAGCTTGGGCTGGACCAATGCTGAGCAAATGGAGCCGGCCTGATGGGGCTAGAGAAAGGGAGGATGGAGAACAGACCTCCAAGCTTGTCTCCAAGCTATGTCCTCCCTGGAGCATGTTAGCTCCCAGGCACACGGCCAAAGCTGGACTGTAAAGCCAAGCTCTATGTGGATGAGTTATTTGCCAGGTAAAGCTGATGGGAACCTGAATCAGTGAAAAACTCTGCTGGCCAGGCTCCTTCTGCAGGAGCAGGACCCTGGAGAACATTCCTTTGGGCCCTTTCCTCTCCGTACGTGCTGCCTGGGCTCTTGCAGGCAGCAAAAAAAAAATGATAAAAATAAAAAAAATAGATCTGGATGGTGAAAAACTGTCCTGTGGGAAATTGGTTTGGGTTTTTTTAATTTTTTATTTATTTATTTATTTATTTGGTCAGAAACTCCAGCACATTTCTTTTGCAGCCCCAAATAAGCATGAATAGGAACAAAGATTCAGTTTTGGCAGGGGGATTGGGCTTACCAAAGAAAATCCTGAAGTTTTTAAGCAAAGCAGATATATTCTGTCCTTTTAAAATGACAATAACAATAATAATAATAAAACAAACAAACAAACAACAAAAACGGTTTTCTAGAGAAGGAGAAAAATTCAGTGAGGGAAAAAAAAAAAAGAGTAGTAATCAGTTCTCACACCACTGCCTGGGACAAATTCAGCTCATTTGGCTGATTAACCTTCCTTCTCATCACTGTTTCTCCGGAGGGTCTGTCCTGTCCTGGCTTCCATCTCAAGTGGTTGAGGATCCCTCCAGCCGCTGCCACCTCCACTCCCTCCCTGCTCCTCTGCCCGGTCCGCAGCCCTCGGGTGACCCCAAGACTGACTTTCTGGATTTCAGAGACAAACCAGGGTGGGCCGATGGTCATGAGCAAGTGGGTGGGAGCTGAATAGGGTTATTGTGATCTTTATCTAGGGGGATTATTTCAGGCGGTGTGGGCTTGGCAGGGCAACGCGATTGTTTGGCCGGGGTTGGTTTTGCAGACTGATAGGTACGGCCCCGGGAGAATGTGCAGCAGAAAAAGGGCTGGGGAAAATTATTTTAGGGTAGTTTTAGCTTTGCAAAACGTTGTGGAGCCGAAACGGGCTGGGGGAAATTATTTTAGGGTAGTTTCGTCTTTGCAAAACGTTTCCGTGGAGCAGAAACGGGCTGGGGGAATTATTTTAAGGGCACATCGGTTGTGCATCAAAAAGGGGCTGGGGAAAATTATTTTACGGGAATTTTGTCCTTGCAAAACATTCATTGCCCTTCAAAGTCGGTAGAAAAGGAAAAAAACAGCGCAAATTTCGTTTGCAGAATCCTGATGCCGCTGGGGCTCTGCGCTGTCTGAAATGCAAAGCCCGGCACAGGAGCCGCACATTTTCCTGGAAAGTAGAAACTCGTTTCCTTTTTTTTTGTTTGTTTGTTTGGGGTTTTATTTGTTTGTTTGTTTGTTATTTGGGGTTGGGGTTGTTTTTTTTTGTTTTTTGGTTTTGGGTTGGTTTTGTTTTGTTTTGTTTTTTTTTTTTTGGTTGGTTAGTTGGTTTGATTGCTTGGTTTGGCTTTTTGGGGTGTTTTTTTTTGTTTGGCTGGTTGTTTGGTTGTTGTTGTAAGTAAATCGGGAGAAGGACAGTAAATGTCCAGAGTCATAACCCAACAAGAAGCATTTTCAGGAACACTTCAGAACCCTGCAAGAGTCCAACAGCACCCCTAAATCGCACCAAATCTTATCGCACCGCCGCTAGCGATAACTCTGCCCCCAGGGAACTCGGCCCTGCCCGGCAGAGGAGACTGAGGTCCAGAGGAGCTGAGCTCCCTTCCCCGCTCCCCCGGACCTGCTGCTGAGGATGAGGCTGGTCCGAGAGCTGGGAAACGAGAGGGACGCGGAACTCCATCCCCGGGAGCTGCAGGATCTCCCCAGGAGAGAAGAAAAGAAAAGCAAATACGGAGATAACCCCAAGCGGCATCCACCACCTTCCCCTCCGAGTAAGGGCATTTCCTGACGGCATCTCCCTGCTTCTTCCCCCATCTCTGCGGTGGTTCCGGGCCGGGCAGAGCATCGCCCGGCGGGGCCGGCACCGCTGCCGGGCCCCCCGCACCTTGCCCCCTGCCTCCCCCGTGTGTTCCCCGGTGCCATGGAGCTGCAGGTTCAGATCCCTCGCTGCTCCCCGCCAAATAACCCCGGCTTTGCCGTGCCTCGGTGTTGAAAGGGCCGGCGAAGAAATCACACTCCCGGAAAGGGAGACATCTGACTGTGATTTGACGGCCGGCGGAAGGAAAATAATAATAATTTTTTAAAAGCCCAAGCCCGGCCCTCAGTTTTGTTTTGGGTTTTGTGTTAATTTTTTTTTTTCCCTTATAGTCGGGACTGCAAATGTTTTGCAAGACGGGGCCGTGTTTTCCCCGTAAATAAAACGGCGGGGACGCGCTCGGCGGTACCGGGGATAGAGACGCCGGGAGATCCCAGCCGAGTCCTGCGTAGTTCCAGCCGCCGGGACGTACTGGGTCACCCCAAGCCCCCGGCACTCGGCTGGTGCCGGGGACTGGTACTGGCTTCCTGGACCGCGGAGGGGACCGGCGGCACTCAGCGATCCCGCTGGGGAGCAGCGAGTGGAAGATCGGGCGGAACCGTCGGCGGGATGTGCGGGGACTCCAGGGAAAGAGCACCCCAAACCCTTCACCCTTCGCCATCCTATCCAGCATCGAGGGACACCTCGCCCGGGGATAGCCTGGAGGCTGGGGCTCGTTTACAACCAGGAAGGCTCAAATTTCTCTCCCGAGACGGAGAAAACCGGATGCTCCCCGGGTTCTTGCTTGGCCCTGGGAGTTCGTTCAAGTCCCCGCCGCCCCCCGAGCCCACCCGCAACCCCTGAGGACACAACGACGGGAGCCACAGGCTTTGCGCAGCAGCCCTTCCCAGCTCCCGGCCGACTTCTCCCTCCGGGCGGGGAGCAGCCCGTCCCCGTCCCCGTCCCGTCCGGGCACGGAGCCCCTGGGACCAGCTGGCGGCTCCGCGGCGGGACTGGGAGCCGGTGACCCGGGGGAAAGAGCAGGGCTGCCGGCGAGCTCCGGGATTCCCGGACCAGACTCAGCTCCGTGGGCTGCGGAGGGCCGGGGGACCCTTCCCAGCCAGCCCCGGCTCCCCAGCGCTTCTGCGGCCACGCACCGCGAGTTCCCGAGCTCCTGCTTCTCCCCTCTCCCCCCTCCTGATCAACTTGGTGTCCCCGGCCCCGCGCTTACGAATGTCCTGCTGTTCCTTGCTCTGCGATACAGAGTCCCCGTCCTGCGCTCCCGGGTCCCTTCGTGTCCCTTGCCTCTCTCACCCGCGTGCCTCCGGTGTCCCCCGTCCCACGCTGCCGGGGATCTCGGTATCCCCTGCCCCAAATTCCTGTGTCCCGCCGTCTCCTGCCCCGTGATCTCCAGTACCCCCATGCACCCTTCTCTGCATCTCTCTGTCCCACAGTGTTGTCACCAACGCTTTCCCAGCTGCCTCAATGTCCCCTGACCTGCACTGCCGAGAGTCGCATCCCCTGCCCTTCCGAGTGCCTTCATGCCCCCTTGTTCCGCGCTTCTAGGTCCCTCGGTGTCCCTTCCTTTGCCCTACACTCTCGGGTATCTCAGTATCCTGTCCTTGTCCTGCTCTCCGCCACCCTGCGTGTCCCTGTCCCTCTCCTCCGTGTCCCTGGTTGTCCCCGCGCTGCTCGCCGTGTCCCTGCATGTCCCCATGCCTTTCGCTCCCAGTCCTAAAGGTCCTTTCGCGTGTCCTGGATGTTCCCGAGCCTTTCGCATCTTGTCCCTTGCGGTGTCCTGGATGTCCCCGTGACTTTCAGTCCCTGTCCCTAAACGTCCCTTGCTGTATCCTGGATGTCCCTGTGCCTTTCCGTCCCCGTACCTAAAGGTGCCCTTGCCGTGTCCTGGATGTCCCGTGCCTTTTTGCTCCCGGTCCCTGCCGGGTCCTGGATGTTCCCGTGTCACCCCCCGTCCCCTGCCTGTCCTTCTCTCCCTTCCCCCTCTCCCCCCCAACCGTTTCCCTGCCTTTCCGGGGACCTCAGCGCCCTCTCCCCCCGCCTCTACCGGAGTGTCCATGCCCACGGCGTGGGACTCACCCACGCACTCGTTGGCCTCCCGGGCCGTCGCTCTCTGCCAGGGCCGGTCGTAGTGGAAGGGCTTGCAGCGGTCGCACTCGGGGCCGGCCGTGTTGTGCTTGCAGTCACACACCAGGCTGTCGTCTCGGTCCCGGACGCAGCGCGACGCGTGGCCATTGCACTTGCATCGCCCGCCGACCTGCAAGTCAGAGACGGCGTAGAAATAGGAATCGCGGGCCAGCTCGGAGTCATCCTCGCTCTCGTCGCCGAAGGTGTGGAGGCGGCTGAAGGTCACCCTGATGTCGGTGGCCGTCACCCAGTCCTGCAGGACGGGCGAGTTGTCGAAGTCGTGGGCGGTGGGGCGGCCGTCCAGGGTGCTGAAGGCGATGAGGCCGCCGGAGAGGGGCCGCACGTCGGTGTGCGAGTCGGTGCAGACCGCCTCCTGCTCGTTCTGCTTGGTGATGGCGGCCCGGCTGGGCTTGTTGTACATCTTGCGGCACTGCGTGGAGTAGAACTGGAAAGGCACCCAGGTCTTGCCGTAGTCCATAGACTTGTGGATGGCCATGGACTCGGGGCGCGGCGAGCAGAACTGCAGGCTGACATAGGTCACCTCGAATTTCTTGCCCAGGGAGAGGGTGAGGGTGACGTTATGGGGGTACTGGACGTAGCTGTCGGACTGCCAGCAGGTCAGGTTATGCGGGTTGTTGAGGTCGGTGAGGAAGGAGGGCGGGTGGGCGCGCTTGGGGTCGGAGGCGTTGCAGAGGTGGCAGGAGCGGATCTGCTCCTCGCCCTTCTCCGTCACCACGCAGTACCGCGACGGCGGCTTCCCGCAGGTGCTCGACACCTTCACCTCCTTCCCGAAGGCCGAGTTGACAAAGTCGGGGATGCAGCGACGGGGCAGCCCGTGCTCGTCGTAGCAAGGGTCGGGCTGAGCCGTCTGCACGGCGAACATGCTGACTCCGTGGTAGCCACCCCGCAGGGGTTGCGCCAGCCACGCCGCCGCCAGCAGCAGGGCCAGCGGCGCTTCCGCGCCCCTCCGCGGCATCCTGCGCAACCTCCGCGGGGCCGCGGGCAGAGGAGGGAGGGCGGGAGGGAGGGAGCCGCCGCTCCGAGCCGCAGCTCCGCGGGGCGGTTTGGCCGACGGTGGCGGTGCAGCGGCTCAGGGAGCCCGGAGCATCGCCCGCCCCGCGGCCAGGCCCGCGGAGAAAAGGGGAGACGGCGGCAGCGGCGGCACCACAAAAGTGGGGCTGGCGGCGGGGCTGGGTCCCGCCTGCCTCCCGCCCCGGCCCTCGCACGGAGAATGACTGGCGGTCCCAGCCCCCGCCGCGTTTGAGGTCATGCTAAAGGAGTGACATCGCGCTCAAGGAACAGAACAACGACATCCACTGGCGGCTCAGCCAGAGAGACGCACAGGACTCGGGGAGGGCCGGAGGGGGGGTGTGAGGGGGGGGTGGGGATGGAGAAGGACGGAGCCCGCCCCGACACCGCGGCGATGGGCGCCAGCCCTGCCGCGGGGATCCCGAGCAGCCCCGAGGGGCCGGGGAAGGGCCCTTCCCTCTGCCCCCCGCCCCGCTGTGATCCCGGCGGCTGGGGATGCTCCATGAGGATGGGGCGGGGAGAGGGGGGGAGCCGCCGGGAGGAAGCCCCCTCCTACCTGCGGGGACAACGAGAGGTTCAGGGTCGCCCTTGGGTCCCTCCCCTTCTCTAGTAGGCCTGAGGCTGGTAGAGATCTGGCCCCCGCAGCTGAACTGGGAGGGAGGTCTGGGGCAGAGCCACCCCCCCAGCGCAGGAGCTCGGATCCCTCTCCGAGGGGGCTCCCCGTGGGTCTCGGCCCGAAGCCTTCGTCTCCGGCAAAGAAAACCGGAGAAGTTTAACTGGGGGAAATCTCAAGTCCTTGGGCAGGACACGGGAACTAAAGGCCCTAGAGACCCCTGGCAGGTTGTTTTTGGGGGCTGCCTTCGGTGAAGGGGCGGTTTCCCCTGCACAGCCCCGGGGACAGCCCGGGCACAGAGACGACCCCGGGACCTCTTGCCGCTGCCTCTCGCTTTTCAGTTCCTCAGCGCTCCACTGCAGGAGAGAAAGGGGTTAAAGGGAGGCACTTGCCCCGCACGGAGCTGGGCCCCAGCCCCTGGGTCCCCTTCCCGCCCACCCCAGCGGACTCCCGGTGCCGAGCAGGCCGTCCTCGACGTCTCCCTCCCTCCCTGCAACCCCTCATATCCATTCTTTTCTCCGGTGATCCCCAGCTCTGCCCCGACGTGTCGGCCCCGGGGGGACGGTCCTGGCTCCGGGAGGGAGCGGACACCTTTTCCTCCCGCTGTTCCCGGCCTCCCTCCTCGCCTTCCCCTTCCCCCCGCTCCTCCCCCCCCCCCCCCCCCCCCCCCCCGCTTTATCCCCTTCTTTTCCCTCTTTGATTAAAAGGGCACTTTTATTTTTCCAACGGAGGTGCCCTCTCCCGGAGCGCTGCCCACGCCGTGTCACTCAAGCGGCCGAGCCCTGGCACGACGGCGCGGTCCCCTCCTCGGCGAGCCCCGAGGGGACGGGGGACTGCCCGGGCAGCGGCGAGCTCCAGGCCGGCCTCCGCCCCCTCCCCTCCGCCCGCCCCTCTCCCCGCTTTGAATTCCTTGCCACCGAGCTGAATAAAAGTGGTTGTTGTAAATTGAATTAGTGCCTGATTAATCTGCTCCCGGGCCTGCTAGCCCAGCGGGGCGTCTTTGGCAATGCAACCGCCTTCCCTGCAGGGCAGCGGGGCTCCGCAGCCTCCCTGCCCCCATCGCCCCCCCTTCCCTCGGACCCCCCCTCCCCTCCACCCGCTTCCCCCCTAAACCCCGCCGCTGCCCGGATTTGTTAACTCTTCCCCGGGAAACAGCCCCTCCGTCCTGCTCCGGACTTTCCTGCTGCTTCTTTGCTGCATGAAGGGGATGGGTGCACGGGGATGCATCGGGTCGGGACTGGGGTGATCCCAGTTCACTGGTCCCACCGGAGCCGCCCAGGGATGCAGCCTGGCACTGCCGGTTCACACACACGCACTGTCCCGCTCCATCCCAGCCCCGCAGAGATTTTTTTTTTTCCTTCCCCTCTCTTGAATTTCAGCCCGATTTTCAGGACTTTTCCGGTGATATCGCCCACTTTTGGGGGGGGGGGGGGGGATTTCTTTAAACTCCGGGAGGGTTTTTAAACCTCCGCCCCCCCCATCTCACTCTGGTCTTTACCGTCTTGCAGGAAAGAAAAAAAAAAAAAAAAAAAAAAAAAGGGGGGGGGGGGGGGGGAAGTGGGTATTCTAGGAAAACCTGACCCACGCTAAACTCCCCCCAGAAACTCGAGGTGTTGCTTAATCTCATTAGCAGGGTGTTAATTTAACAACCACCCGTGCTGCCCGTCGGCCGGGACGCAGGCTGTGGCTCTCGCCTCCCTCCTGCTCATCTCGCCGGGTTTATTCGGTGTTTCCCAACCCCCGGGGTTTGTAATGGTTCTTGCGGTCATTAACGTGATTTACTGAGGCTTTCCTCTAATTACTTCGCCCTCCAGCTATTAAATGCATGTAAGCAACTCGGCGGGGACCGAGGTGCAGCTCCCCGGGACCCGGACCGTAATCTGTCTGGACCCTCCGGGGCCTGGAGCAATATCGGGAGGATGGAGCAGGGGGGGTACTCGGGGGACCAGGCTGTGCCCCTCACCCCGGCTCGGCCCCCCACTTCGGATTTGAATTTCCGATCATTAAACACCAGCTAGCCTCGGCCCTGTCCTGGATGGGGTGTGGGGGGGGCACAAGGCTTCTCTCCAGCTCCAGCCGCGGTGAGACCCGGCTGCGTTCTTGCTCCTACAGGGAGCGGAGCATCTCCTGTACCTCCGATGCATGCACCGGGACCGGCTGAGATGCAGGCCCAGGGCTAAGGGACTTCGAGGCACGGCCGGTCCGGTCCAGGGCAAAGCGGAGAGGCCCTTTCCCCTTGAGCTTGGGCGGCAGTGAAACCCCGATGAAGGAGAGGAGGAGGAGGGCTTTATTTCAGCCCCACTGGGGGCAGCCGGGGAAAGGCGGCCCCGGCGCTCGGAACCTGTTTTAAAAGTCAAATCGTTTCGGGTGCCGGAGCTCGTCCACCTCCCCGGGAACAAAGCGTTGCTCCGGGCCCACCTCCCCCTGCTATCACCCGGCCTTGGGTTTTGGAGAAGGGAGGGGGGGAAAACACAACCAGATCTTCCCCTCCTCGAATATCTGGGGGCCGTCCCCCCGGCGGGGACCGGGAGCGGCTGGAAAAGCAGAGAAGACCCGGGTTGAAATAATCAGGAGCGATTTATTCCCCTGGAGTGACAGTTCTTTTGAGCAGTTGCCGAATGGCAGTTTCTGTCTTTCTGAAAGCTTTTCTTCCAGATTCTGTTCAGATTAGGCTGGGGAGATGAATGAGGCCATTATCCAGCCCAGTAGCTATTCTGAAATGCCAAATTAATTACCAAGGGCTAAATCAAGGCGATGGGGGCTGGAGGGGAAGGGACGGGGATTGGGAGGGGAGTGTGTGTGGGGGGGTGGTTTGAGGTGTGAAAATATCTCTGCTATCTTTTAAACCCCAGCGCCGGGGCTGGCCCGGGGGTGTCCTCCCTACACCTCACTTCGCAGGTGCGGGGGGCAGCGGCCGAGGCCGCCCCTCGGGGTCCCGCTCCTGCTTCCCCCTCCGCGGCCTCGGCGCGGCCCTGCCGGCTGCCTCATTTCTTAATCTTCGGAGGTGTGAGGAGCACCGGGAGCGCCGGTCCGGCAGGGCTGAACCGCAGCCGGTGCCGGTGTTGGACCCGGTGCCGCTCGGATGCTTCTGGGCTCGGCCTTCGGACGGTCCCGGCGGGGCTCCCCGTTACCTTCTCCCCGGTGTGAGGAGGGAGCAGCCCGGCTTCCCTCCCACCAAACACCACCTCGGGGTTCTCCCCACTTCTACTGCGGAGCTTTGCCATCGGCTGGGCCGGCGGGGAGGGAGCCCAGAGGATTCACAGTTCCCCGAGCTCCGAAGGGCCGGCTCGGGGATACAAAAAGTGATCAAGCTTCTTGGTGGCTTTTGTGATGCGAGAAGGGGAAGGAGGAGGGAGAGGAGTGTGTGTTGTGCGTGCAGGGATGCTGTTCCAAAACTTCCCGGTGCACAGGCATACCTGGCGTGGCTCCCATTGCCTGGTTTGGGTGGGTAAAAAAAATACCCCGGAGAGAGGGAGGAGAAAGGAAAAAGAGTGGTCAGTATACCGTGTCACCCGTCCTGTTCCTCCAGCCAGCCCTGGTCCTTGCAGGGATGTGGGGAAGTTGAGCGATTTCACTCCAAGATGCGGGGGAAGGCTCCAGGGAGCAGGGCTGGCTCCCCAGGATGTCCCGAGGAATTAGGCAAAAAAGCACCGCTGGCTCTTCCCGGGCTGGTGTCTCTCTGCCAGCACACATCACAGCTTTTGCACATGACGTTTAGTCCCCCACCCTAAAGCTCTTTGACTCTCGGCGGGCAGTTATTGTTATTGTTGCTCTAATGTTTACGCTTTGCTTCCAAGCAAAGTGTAATTTGTGCATAAGCCCTTGATCGCTTTGTAGATCCCTGCCCTGTAATCCATTTTTTTTTTTTCCCCTCTTCAGTTCTCAGGAAAACACACCTCTGGCTCCTGTCCATGATGGAAAAAAATGCGCAAATTTCGTGCAAAAAGGAATTTTAAAAATGTTCGGGGAACAGAGGGCAGAGCCTGCCGGTCAGGTTTTAGTGGGGGAGGGATGGGTGTGTGGCTGATGTTAAATCGTCTGCCCATGGGCAGTGTCACCCCGGTTCAGGCTGCCCAGACCATGGGCAGAACTGGCAGCAGTGAGAGCAGAGCTCAGCGAGGCTTTTCCTTGCAAAGTCCTTGCAAAGGAGGAATAAGCACGGAGGAGATTTCCCAGGGGCTGAGAAGTGGGCTGTAGAAGGAATCAAGCCTTTAATGTAAATTGGCCGTGGCTGGCAGAGCCCACTGAACACTGGGCTATTCAGCATCTCTGTGAACCTCTAATGATCAACTCCGTTTTCAATTATACACCCAGAATTGCCACCAAGTGAGATAAGCCTCTGGAATACTATATTTTCTCATGTAAAATGTTTTCTTTAGGGTAGGCAGACTAGAAAGCTCTGTGTGTAATATTTTATTTATTTTTCAGCAGCCTGGAGAGGTCCCAGCTGTACCAAACAGGTACCCAAATGGGTCCCCACTGCTGGGGACACACAGGTGGCCTCAGCCACTGCAGAGACCTACAGCAGTGCAGGTACCAAATGTACCCAAGAAAACAGAGGCCTTCCTTGATGGTAAAATTGTTAAACCCTGTGATTTATTTGTGTGCTTCTCTGCAGGAACAATGGTGTGATCTGGATGGGTGCAGAGGGAGGAGAACAAAAACTAAAGCAGTTTTAGCCTGGAAAATGCTGCAAATCCTGGACATTGGACATGGTATCATCATGGTATCTATCAGGATGAAAATATGGATGTGAGATGGACTGCCCCAGAGATACACATGGACTCTCCAGACTTGTATTGCTCAGCCACCCCAAAGGCTACCCTTCATTTTCAAGCTATTTCCAAGGTAAAATTATTTTTCTGAGCAATATATTACCATGAGTGGGACAAGAGGAGCACAGTGACCTGACAGCAATGTTCTGAGCTCAGTGGGAAAAAAAAAAAAATGGGAACTGGGAGCTCAATCTGCTGGGAACACCCCAGCACAGCTGATGAAACCTCCCTGCAATGAATTGATGGAGGCCTGGCAGGACCACCTGCACCTGTGGAGGGAATAAACCTCTCATTTTTATGGACAATAACAGTGTAACCCCCATTTGATGGATCTGGAGGACTGCACCAGGCTGATATGGGAGGTGTGGGATGAAAAAAAATCAGGTTTTTGCTTGGAGGAAACTGATTCTTGCACAAACTCTGCTAGGGATCTGCATGGAGAGGAGGAAATGGGGACATCTGATTTATTCAGTAAAGTTTTTCATCCAGAGAGACTTCTGCTGAGTTTGTGGGGCTGGGGGAAGGCATGGGGCAGTAAACAAAAAACGGAGCAGTGTTTGTCCTGCACACTGTGCAGCAGAAGCCATCTGCAGAGCTTCTAACGAGATGCTCCAAGCACCCACCTGGATCTCAGGGGGTCTGGGAGCAAGTCCACCCTTTGCAAAAAACTATTTCTTTTAGGAGTATTTTTTATCTAGTATTTGTGGGCCTGACTTACAGAGGATGTCAGAGCAATTCACAGATCAGAGCCTGCTGTCCCTGGAGGCAGATGTCCCTGAGGACCCCAGGCTTTGAACCCACCTAAGACGCCAGCTCAGCTCCACCTTAAGGCTGTTTGGGACTCCTGGTGAGCACCCTTACCCCAAAGCACCCATCTCCACACACCACATTTTGTATGGGCTTTAGAATTTCCACCCCATCTGCCCCTCAGCTCCCCATGGGAGGAGGTTTCAGGGATTGCTGATGTCCCAGTCTGTGCTCTTTTGAGATGCTCCAGGTTTTGGTGGTCCTGCCCTTCCTGCTCTCCTCTGTGGGTAATTGGCAGCAAACTGAGCACTCAGTGGGCTCCTCGGGTGCAGTCTGTCCTCCATGGCCATCAATCATCCTGGGCAGCTTTTGTTGGGTTTAATTATTATTATTATTATTATTATTATTATTATTATTATTATTATTATTATTATTATTATTATTTCTATTTTTCTCACAAGTGCTGCAGCTCTGCAGGGAGCAAAGAAAAGTTGTTTTTCTTCCTGCAGAGAAGAAGCAGAACCAAGGGATGAGCAGGGTTCCTCTGTCTGGCCAGCAGCTTGAAGGGGTCCTTGGTGCCATGAGCTGCCTGCTGTTAATTCAGGAGGAAACCTGTAGAGAAACAAGATAAACCAGGTGCCTCGAGTTGCCAAAGAGTGGGTGTGAGTCCACCTGTGCCTGGTTAGGGCAGGCCCCCTATTACCAGGGGGCCAATAAAGGTGGGACACACACCCACAGAGAGAAGCTCACTCTGGTGCGAGGCAATGGAGAGGCCAGCAGCTCATCGAGCCTCAGGAGCAAGAAAGACTCCTTCCTGCTACAGAAACCAGTATTGATTCAGAAGCATCTGCCCCTGGGATGCCCCTGGGGAAGATGACAGCAAAGTCCTTTCCCCTTGAGTTTAGACCTTATGAAACAAATTGAGTCTTCTACTTGCTCTTTGGAACAGCTTCTGCAAGACCTGAAACACAAAGTTCCTGGTTCCAGGGAACCCCAGATGGAGAAGGAAACTGGGCCCTGTTTTGGAAGTGGCCAAAAACTTCCCCAAAGCAAAGAGAGAACAGGCAGGGCAGTGAAACCACAGCCTTGACAGGGGCAGGGACACGTCAGGGAGAGAGGCACAGGTAGCAGTGTCCCTTTAAAATATCTCATGTTCTTCTGAAATAACAGACTGGAGCAGACCCCCCTGCTACAGGAACGTTTGCTGGCCCCCAGGAACACCCTTGCCATCACCCAGTGTGGGAACTGCTTTGTGTCTGGCATATCAAGCAGCCCATGAAGAGAGTTTTTACCACTTGGGAGAACCCAGGATCCAAACTTTCTCCGTGACCCGTGAAAGGCTTGGGAGCTGAAGTGCTGATCATCTCACTGGGAATTTTCTTCCCTGCTGATTCCAAACAGAAAATCATGAAAATCCATGAAAAAAGGAATTTGATCTTCCTAAGCTGGTGGTCAGGGAAAGGTGGAACCTGGGCAGAGCTGCACGGGGAGAGAGAGGGCAAGTGCTGGAGGTTGGGGCCAGGGCAGGCAGGACCAGCTGCATTTCAGCTTCCTGAGGAGGAGGATTATTGAAATGTGGGTCCCCAGAGCTTCTGAATTCCCACCACTCAGAAACAATCTTTGCCAAATAATTAACTCTTCTCCAGCATTTGCTTTGCAGTGATGAACGAGCTCATGGGGCTCAGCTCTGTG